>NC_079205.1:62552561-62838621 GCF_026745355.1 Beta vulgaris subsp. vulgaris | reverse complement strand
TTATTCTACATTAAATGTCTTTCATTACATATTAGTAAAAAATTATAATAATTGAATATTAATAAAATATTCATTGAGACGAATCAAACAAGACCTATGTTTTTTCTTATATATTGAGAAAAATCTAAAAGATTCTCTCTAATTGTGAATAGTGTCAAGATTCTAAGTGAGAAAGATAAAAAAATACAAAGAGAGTATCTAGGAAATCATTGCAAGGTATCAATGATAACCTTAGGTGAGGAGTTACTAATAAGATACACAAATGGAATGGAGACATTAAAACGTCTTTTTAGGACAAAGAACAAATCGGAACTCTATTAACATAATTAAATTATGATCTACAAAAAAAATTAAGCATGTTGAAGATATATTTATATTCTGGTTACGAATTTTTCAAATCTGACAAGGCTTCCTTGGTTGTTGCTGAGATTACAGCATCTGAAGCATTAGGCAAGTAATAGTATTTTCCTGCACAAGAAATTGAAATTTGTATCATGAATGAAGGCATCGTGAAGTTAGAAGAAATGTGCTCCAAGTAACCATACCCTGAGCGATTCTGGCAATCTCTTTGGCGAAACCAGTGGATACAAATTTGTTTTCCGTGTCGATGACGAGCAATGACATTCCTGCTTTGTATATTTTACCAGCCACTTCGAGAATCTCATCCTAATGGAAGGACACAAAACATGAAATATCATATATCTGATAATTCTTTATGTTTGCATGAAGAAAAATGTTTTATCTGAACTTATATTAGGTGCATTCTCTTCGCCTTACGAAAGTAAGCTTCAGGGCACATAAGGTCTAATCAAGGCTAATCCAGTCCAATCAGGGGAAAAACATGGCTGATGGGGTCAATTAGGTCTAGTAACTTCAGTTGAAACAAAGATCAGGTGACGACAACGCATCATTGAACTTTCGGTACCCCTTATCTGAAATTGTTCTTTGAAGGTGAAAAGAACAAAGCCTAAGACACATACCTTTAATTCCTTTGTAGTAGGCCGAGGGGCATCTGCAGGGACTGCTTCTGGATCTGTAGATCTTTTCAGTGATATGTTTGCTCTACCATCAGTTATAGCAACAATCATGATGCGTCCAACATCTCCGCTTTTTTCTGCATTTAATCCAACCCTGACAGCCTAAGCATATGTAAAGAAAGGTAGAATTAGAGACAGGAGAATACCATTGTATCTAAAGTAAAGCAAAATTAACTTTTTACATGATGTAGAAGCTAGCTAGGTTAAGCTGCAATCAAGTTTTGAGAAGACATTAGGGAACAGAATATACAAAAAACTACTGACCGTTGTAAGACCATGAGCTAGAGGAGATCCTCCACCACATGGAAGTCTCTCAAGACGTTTTCTTGCCATTGAGATTGATCTGGAAGGAGGCAGGAGAACTTCGGCAGAGTCTCCACGAAATGGAATGATAGCAACCTTAAGTAAACATTGTCCAAAAAAATCAACATAGGGAATCTCCATAACAATAATTAAAATATTCAATAGAAGTGACTCAACAGATTGGGACATAATAATCCCTCTATTGGACACACTGAAATGAAATATGAGAAGACGAAGTTATTTGCTGGTTTTTTCTTTGATAGAGGAGATAGTGGCCATTAGGCTCTGTAAAGGTGCAAACACACAAAGACACAAGAACCGAAGTGTTTTTTCTGTATTGATCATCAAGTTTAAAGACAATATAAGTATCTAACTGCATCGGAACAATATATATGCCCTAGCATCATGTCCAACTCCAACCACCTCTGGGTGTATGTGATGATGTCACGTGAGACAACTTGACACTTAGCTGGATCATCTTCTGAATAAAATGGTTTTAGGATCCAAATGTCAGATCTTGGCAACGGAAAAAAACCTAGATGTTGGATCTGTCAGGAGAGAGGAATTGGGGGGAGGGGATATTTATTCGTTCTCCTCAACCATTGAAGATAGAGACCTGTGCAACCAACATAGAGTAAAATACAAGTGCATAAATAATATAACAGGGTGTTCTCAATCTTCCTTTGAGAAGGTAGGGATACACTACAGAATATTAGTGGCAAGGCTATTACTATAGAAGTTGTGAAGAAGTGACAAACCAATATGTAGATACAGAAAGCAGTTTTGTCTGTTTAAGGTCACAGTGAAAGTTACAAGATTATATGCACTAAATTATTAATGTAGGCACAGAACAAGCAGGAGCTTCACCAGGGTGTCCAAATTATAATTCTACTATAGTACCTTAATCATTAGACAAACTTGGGCAATGAGCAGTCAAGTACTCCGTCCATTATTTTTAAGTGCAATCTATAATTATGCACAAGAATAACAATATGTTTGGGTAGCAGTGGCGGAGGGAAATAGAGGGGGGGGGGGGGGGGGAGGGATGGGGAGGAAAGAGGGAAAGTCTAAAAAGAAGTGGTCTTGCTTTCTTCCTCAAAAGGTTGTTAATGTGAAGAGGGGGAGGAATTGGATTCTCCTGTTTCCTCCCTCCCCTTCCCTTCCCTTCCCTTCCCTTCCCTTCAAATTCTCTCAACCAGACACAATCTAAAGGTGGGTAAATGGAGTGACTAAAGCATCCCTTTTTAGGTGATTTCAAAGATGTACAGCACCACACATTTGGACCCCCCCCCCTCTCAAAAAAATAGCTGCACCAAAGACATTCCAAAAGGAGCTAAGAGAGTAGGAAATACAGTATGCTAATTTGCTACCTCCAAGAAGAGGTAAGATTTCAATAATTTCAAATCTCAAGAGAGGAACCTTTCCAGCTTTTGGCTTTGATGCAATTGTTAAAGCTGATGCATTTATGAAAGATTCTCAAGGAGGTTTCCTAATATGCTTCCATTTCATAATTAAGAACACAAAAAACGAAGAATGATGGCATTGAATTTCCATTCAGCATTAGTATAGCATGGAAAACTCAAATTATTGCTGCATTAAAGTAAGGAGAAATCCCAGTTTTAAATAAGGCTTTTAGAAATTATATATATAAAAAAATTTGCGAAGTGCCAACCGCAAATCTTTAGGAATTGTGCTTTGTAGCTTATTCCATATTTTGTTGTGCCTACCTATGCAAAAGTCATCAAGAATAACATCCAAAATTGCACTAGATTCACCTGATTCTACTTGTATAGCTCTCAGCCAACAACTTGAGTGCTGCACCTTTTGCATTCTGCATACGGTTTAATGCCATGCTCCCACTAGCGTCAACCACAAATATAACCTGTCATCAAATGATCATCAAGCCAAGGAAATACAGTATTATCAGTGAAGCCTTTTCTCAATTTATTTTCACTTGTCGAAGATCATATTTCTGATTTAGTGCTATGGTTTTAGGCACAAGCTCTGAAAAGCATGTGCCTAGTGTATTGGGGGGACAGGGAAGTAATAAAGTCAAAATATAAACGAAGAGAATGACAGAATCAAATAGGCGAATCAGAGCAGCAGTGTATACCAAAGCTCCTGCTTTTCTAGCCATTCTTTTGGCTCTCATGTCCATCTTTTCCACATAAACTTTCCTTCCTTTGAGCACATCCTTCTCCTTCCTCAGTTTCTGATACGGAGCAGCTGCTCTAAGGGTTGCGTCCACAGCTAATCTCTTGACAGGACCCTGTTCAAGATAACTCTTCTTTATTGGATATAGAAGAATGTTGATGCACAATACTTGTTAAAGTATAGCAAATGCAGCCGACAGGATTATTGAGTCAAGAAAAATTGTCACATATTGTGGTTCTTAAACTCTCATTAATGTTCACAAACCTGTCCAGCCCAAGCAATGAAATGGGGATATTTACCCTGTCTATCCTGTTTTTTGTTTTTTATCATTTTCACTTTGGGTGGCGGGTAGAGAGGGGGCGTGGAGGGGACAGAGGAAGCTATAAGGAAATAAGACTGACAAGCCTCGATGCAGGACAACAAGAGGAACTTTTGGAAGCATTGGCATATTGTAGATTGTTAGGGAGTCAAGAACTGGAAATTATAGAAATGCTATGATGCACTAGAAACCTTTGGAAGCATTGGCTTAATGTAGCGGCCTCGATCCTCTGAAAATATGACATTCTTTGCTCTCCCAGCCTTCCCTTTGCGTCTCTGAGCTTGCTGAGCAAAGAAAAGAAGTTTCTCATCCACCAAACCTCCTTCTGCATCAAAGATAAACTCTTCGGGTAATTGGTCTTGTTGTTCGTTCTCCTCATCGTTCTCCTCATCATTCTCATCCTACAACACATAATATCTTCTAAAAGGTAAGTCAAGAAACAACCATCACAACCCACAAAACGATCAGGAACTAGAACTCAGGGAAGGGAAAAGGAACCTCTTTGTCTTCCTCCTCCTTTTGCTCCTCAGATGAATCCTGATTCTGTTGAGGGGGTGGTGGAGGCGGTGGCTGCTTATTCTGATCTTCGGGAGGCCTGTCCTGGATGATTGAACGAGGAAGAATTACCAATTCCACCTGAAAGAAACAACATAGAAGACTTTGAAAACTAGTCATGTGCTTCACAGGGTACTTTAAGAGTTCCCACGACACTGAAGATGTCCATCAGACCATGAGTACACTTAAAATCTAAAAGACCAATTTGCCAAGCAGATATGATGCATTAACCAGTTCAGTTGGCTATAATTCTTTGACCATTAAATTGACACCTTTTCTGGTGATCTCAAGAAGGGATCTGACATCACAATTTAACATAATGCAACCTAAGAAAATCCAGAAGACAGCAGGGCTTATATGAACGATACTTAACAGCTTTCTTTAGGTCATCCACATTGACTTTTTCACGTCCTTCTATAGCAGCCAGGCATTTAGCAACGCGCATAGCATACAACTCAGCCCTGTGGCCCTGCAAATAAATGTAATACAAGTAGCGGCTCAGATTTCATTCAACATATAAGAAGCATATACTTTATTCTACATTAGAAAGAAAGATAGTTAGCTCCAAACTCAAACATAACCAATCAGCATACCAAGTTATTAGTGTGTTGATTGCATAAGCAGCTATGCAGTATTTTTTCATACAGTCAATGATGTAAAACAACCTAACAATTCTCCACAAGGTGATGAGTGGAATTCCCACCAGCTGTATATAACAGGTGTGGCCCATCCAAGTCTTTTTTTATTACACCACTTTAGTTTGTCGTGAAGTGTCACACTTCCTACTTGAAAGAATCATCATTCATCAACCTATATTACTCTATTATATTATGCATTATCCTATTAAATGTCCTCACATTTACAGTTTTCTCATTATTTCTTCTCCAATTTGAAATTAACACACCATGACAACCCATACAGCAGCCAGCCTGTAAGTTTTCAGCAACAAAATAATGTCCAACAGAAACATGGTGACCAGAATACCAGATCACTACACGGTGCACAAACTATTGCATGCAAAACAATTCTACATTTTACATTTCTTTCTATGAACCAAGAGAACATCAACGACATTTTACAGTTATATTCTGTAATTGCAAAAGGAAAATTGGCCTTTGTAACCTAAACAAGCATGTGAGTCCATCTATGAAATTTCTAAAAAGAACCCAAAGGGTTAGAATCATGCACATTTTTTATGTAAAAGATAAAGCAAATGAAGAAAGATCATTATATAATCGTGATGAAACAAAAGAGAGTCAATTTTTCAGAACCTGACAACCACCTCGTATTGCTTCCATGACCAAATATTTTAGTTGCTCCTTGCTGATAGTAACATCTTTCAAGTACTCCCGCGCCAAAATGATCTGTAATACATGCCAAAAGACAAAGCATTAAACATATATTTGAAAATCCAGGTTCCAGAGATGGTAGAAGCCTTTCAAAGACAACACTATTAATAACAGATAGATTTGGCGGCTTGATATGATCATCTGTGACTTAATTAATGCAAAGGAAGCGTAAGAGGAGTCTTTCATTTAGAAAGGAGGCATTATGAGGTGGCTGCATATCTTTGGAATAGATTGAAGATGACGGAAATAAAATGGGTTCTACCTCGTGAGTACCTCCTGTTCTGCTGTGCCTATAAGTCGCTTTTATGAATTTTGGGAAGATAATGGGAGGAAATATTTAGGGGGGGGGGGTGCCTGACTGACTGTTCTTTCATTTGTTCATCGTTGATTAAGATCGACTTAAATGGAAGAAATTCCAGAATAGGGCTACTGCCGACAACTACATTACTTCGCTTTGGTGCTATTAGTATCATCCTGTCTAGTACACAATATTAAACCGCAGTATGGTTATAAAATAATATTGATCCTCCACTTATTAACCTGGAAATGTAATCTCAACTCTGGACATGTGATTTCTTTCACCAAATTTTCATTGACATTGACAATTTGACATGATTTTTTACTTGCAAAACTTCACAAAAGTTCTTCCGGCATGACTTACCACCTATCAAACAGGCTATATAGCTAAGAAGAAATGGCAACTACAAAAGGGATACACACAGGATAGTAGGTATATACCAACATGACTATTAGTTTATTACCTGCGTTTTAGCTAATTCTGTTTCCTCCTCAACCATTTTAAATACTTCATTGCTTTGTTCCTGAAACTGTGTTGCAACTCCAACAGCAGCAACACGGTCTTCAAAGTTCATTGGAAGATCTGCACTGCAGAAGGATTACAACATCAGGGCAGTATACCAAAAGAAAAAGAAAGGAACATAATCATCTGATAGAGAATAGAGCCTAACTGATAATACTTTTGTCTATTTACAGTACGTATCTCATAACCAAATGTAAAGAAAGGAGGGGAAGGTTAACAGATCAGAATAGTATCAACTCTTAAATTTTCCAATTATGCATATTCTAGGAACCTCAAGTACAATACCTCAAATTAATTGCTACACGATCCAACAGATGCTCACGTACAGCACCCTCTTCAGGGTTGTAGGTGGCAATCAACAGGGGCTTGCATGGGTGACGAAAACTGATTCCTTCTCTTTCAACAATATTCACACCCTCGGTTAACACATTCAGAAGAAGATTACTAATTCCTTCATCCAGAAGGTTTATCTCATCAACATATAGGACACCTCTATGAGCTTCAGCCAGAAGTCCAGGCTGGAAAACAGTTGTTCCTGTTTTCACAGATTCCTCAACATCAACAGACCCAATAAGTCTATCCTCCGTAACACCAAGAGGAATCTGCAACGCATTAAACCAGTGAATGGATGAGGTTAAAGAAACAAGCAAATGACTAGATAAGGATATCTCACATTTTAGATACGTACCTGTACAAAAGGAGACTTTACAACTTTGGTCTTGATATTGCCTGACGAGTCATATTCAAGACGATCAGCCAATTCATCTTCCCACCTTCAATATTTTCACCTTATTACATGATTATGCAAGCAAAGTAGATACACAACTAGCAAGGTAGACTAATAAATGAAGTAGGAGTGCCACAAACCGTCTGCAACCTAAATCTGCTAGTTAACTGACAACATATAGCAATTTATTTAATGCTCAATGGGAGAGAAATTAAAAGAGGGAGGGAATTTACTTCATAGAATATGAGCACAAAAACAACAAAAAAAACAAGTAACCTTACTCTTCTGGACAGGATGGATCAGCATTTGCAATGGAACCCACAACTACATCAATAGGTGGGAGTACGGCATGCAAACCACGTGCCATAATCGTTTTGGCTGTCCCTCGCTTCCCTGAAATGCCTATCCCTCCTATTTCTCGGTCAACGGCTCCAAGCAAAAGTGCAGTTTTAATGGCATCCTGCAAATGGATGTACCGTGTATTCCGCATTATGGAAAAAACCAGGAGAACGCAGGTTACAACTGCTATACATATAATGTTCCCCAAGACCAGTAGAAATATAAACCAGAAACCCATAAGTAATCATAGTGCCCATCAAATTTTAGTCAATCTAAATGGGTATATAATTGGCTCACCGTAACATTTGGAGAATAAATTATACAACCAATTTTATTGGCATAGTCTTCAATATGATAGTATCTCTCATTCTCTCTTTCAAGGCTACCTATACCCACCTCGACCTACAACTCTACAAGCATTTGGAATTTTGGATGCATATAAAACTGTATAGTTTCAGTAATCAGGATCCAGGATCCTCTGTTGTAGACAGTATGTAGTACTTAAGCATTAGGACCTGTTCTACCTAAATTATTTTTAGTTTAGTTCACTTCAGTTTCAGCCAGTTCACTTCAGTTGCAACTAGTTCACTTCAATTCAGTTCAGTTCAGTTCAGCTCCAATTATCATTTCTATTAGTTATAATTTAAATTATTTCAGTTCCGTTCAATTCAATTCAGTTGCAATCAGTTGAGTTATGTCTAGAAAGTCCCTTAATCTCTTCATGCCATCTATAAGAGCATTGCAAATTTACAACAAGCTCATATTTATAACTAAAAAGCAACGAAATTTCTCCTTACACCCACGTATTCGCCTCCAATCAATCCAAAGTGTCCTAAAATTTTCTCCAATCCACAAATTCTTATAAACTTCTTTAGGAACAAGCCCAGCAAGTTAATTTAGTCATGATCAAATTGGCCTCAGATACAAAACACTCAATCCGGATAAAATCACTCTCACTTCAGTGTAATTCAAGTGAAACAATACTCACAATTCAGGATATTTCATCAAAATTTTCCAATGAAAATTCTAAACAAGATTCCCACCATCATATTATATGATTATATGAGTAGAAGAAACATGATAATCATATCAACATTTTAACCTAATTATTCGACCAACTCAGAAATCAAAGATTCCTTCGAATTGAACAAAATTAGAAAGTAAGAGAGAGAGAGAGAGGCCACCTTACCTGTCCAACAACAGCAGCAAGAGGGAAGAACTTACGTCCATAATTGGCTTCATTAGGTTTTTCGGAGTCGGAAATAACGGCGCCATTGTCAGAATTTAGGGTTGCGGCAGCGCGAATTTTGAACGACGGCGGTGAACGGCGGAAATTGCGGCTGCTGAGCTTAGAAAATTTGAAGGTAGTGTAGGAGAGAGAAAATGATTTGTTAGAAGAGTGTGAATTGAGGAGAGAGAAGCATGGTGGAGGAGATGGTGAAGAAGTTAACGCCATTGTTGTTGAGCTTGAAGAGGATAGAGAAGGAAGTTACTTCTCTTCACTTATCTGTTTCTCTCTTAGGCCTTAGCCACTTGGAGAGAATTTTGTATTAATCTCATTGGTCATCAATTAATATCTTTATATTTCTTAGTTTAAAATTATCGAAAGTTGACATTTTGCTCTTGAAAATTACTACTTAGGCTTTTTTTTTTTCTTCAAAAAACCGCTGAATTGGATTGAATTGAATTGACTTGAATTGAATTGAATTGAATTGAACTGAACTGAACTGAACTGAATAGTGATAACTGATATGTGAGAGTAAGGGCATGTTCTCTTCGGCATAAAACAACTGAATTGTATTGAACTGAACTAAATTGAAGGTGAATTAAATTATAACTAATAGTAGTGATAATAATATAATATAATATAATATTATTAAATTAATAATAAATTAATAATAATAAGTTATTAAATAAAATAATAATAAATTATTTTAATAAATTATCAAATAATAATAATAAATTATTGTGAGATAGATGGAGTAGTCCGTAATAGACTGATAAACTAATAACTTGAGGAACAAAATCTATACTAATATATTAAAAAGCGTGCGTAAACGAGGAACGGTGCCACGTGGCGCTCTCCCTAGGGAGTTTGAGTTCATGTAATCCATGTACAATAAAAAAACTAGAAATTACTAGACCAAGTTGTATTTAGTGTTATCATATCAAAGTACAATATTAATAAATGAAATTTTTTTCTTACCCGGGGCATAGCCCGGGCCTAATAACTAGTTAGAATATCAAAATATGGGATATACTTTATCACCCAATGCTTAAAAAGAATGTTACAAATTTAATAGGATGTGTACATTATTTTCCATGTTTTTTACTATCATTTTCGAAAGAGTTCAAAATCTTTCATTTTTTTAAAATCTTTTTTCTTTGTCGTTGATCGGTTGTTTGATTGTGCTAGATTTTGATTTTTCTACAACTATGCGTCTTTACGCTTTATTTTAGTTTAGATTTTGGACTCGAAAAAATAATCCTAATCAAATAAGTATTAGGTTAATTTTTTTATAGCAATAGTAGTAATAATAATAATTATTATCATTGTTTTATCAGAGAATAAAATGACTGAACTGAACTCAACTGATTGCAAATGAACTGAATTGAAAATGAGTTGGGAAGAACAACTTCGTAGTTTCCAAGTTTGAGTTTGTCTTGTAAGCGACCGCCTACTTTTAAATTAAAATTAGACAATGGTAAGCCCAATATTAAAAAGAAAATAAGTCCAATAGTGAATAGGTTAATAACTTTCGGTGGCTGGTTTAATCCATTTAGTGACTAGGTTTACTTTTTATTAAAATTAGACCGTCTCTTTTAATAATTTTTGTCCAAGTTTTATGTTGTCACTTTTTAAGATTGACACTATTTTTTAGGCCTAATGCTATGCCATTGGTAATTATGATTTTTATATATTCATATCTTACTTTGAAATTATAACACCAAATATTATTTGGTTTAATGGTTAAGACATTAATATAGTAACTTGAAGTCGTGGGATCAAATCTTATATAATATCATTTTTTTTCTAATTTATTTTATTGTACGTGGTTTACCTGAAGTAAACACACCAAGTGATAGCGCCACGTGGTACGATTTATAGTTTAGGAACACCTATTAATATATGGTAATTAACAGGATCGCATTAGGATCGCTAGGATCGTTGGGATCGCGATCCTGATACGACTTTACCGATCCTAGGTTTTAGTGGCCAAATGGACTTTTTTTAGTTTTAGAAGTTGAGCACGGCAGCCCAAATGCGAAATCCCTAAGTCATTCTGCCCAAACATTCATTTAACAGCCCAAAACATGCGAAATCCCTAAATTCTCTTCCTCTTCCTCCCATTTTCTCTTTCTACTCTGCAAATTCAGCTAAATCTCTAATTTGTGGTAAGCTTATTTCTCTTTCTAATTTGTTTTCTAATTTCATGGTGTTAATTTGTTTTAAGCTGATTTAATTCGAAGTTATTTTTGCTCTGTGCTTGACTGCTTGTTGTATATAGTAATTCGACTATTCGAAGCTAATTTTCGCTCTGTGCTTGATTTAATTCGATTATTGTTTGCCATTTTTGTTTTTGCCATTGAAATTATATGCTATGAATTGCCATGCTTCTGGCGATTTTGCCACTGAAATTATATGCTATGAATTTTGCAAAATTATGAAATTAAAGCCATGTGATGTGTGCTACTGACTGTATTACAGTAGTATTGTACATTATTAGTTTCAATGTTTCATTGCTATAATTCATTTTCGTTTTTGTTTTCCTTCTACTCTGTTTTTCATTTTGTTTTTTCTTCGTTTCTCTATTTCAATTAGTGTTATTCTTCATTGTTCTAATTAGTTTTCATTTTTTTAATTTCCTGTGCGGTTAGAACTTAGAAGATAGATCATGTCAACTTCATCTGGAAAAAAAAGAGAAAAAATGCATTTGGAAGTAGGACTGATTTTTATCAACATATTTGTATTCTAATTTGTATCAACTTTTATTAAGAAAGTCTTTATATTGTTGGTTTGTATTATTAACATTTTCAATACTTCCTCCGTTTCAAAATAGATGGGACATTGTGATTAAAACGGACTCCTAGGCAAAATTTCATAAGTATGTTTAGGTAGTATAATTAATTCTAGTGGTCCCATGTGAAAAGGAGGGAGAAAGAAAAAATTGGGGACCACTTGAATTGCTGCCGAAAAAATTGGGGACCACCACCGCCACCACTGGAAAACCTCTCCCCAAACCTGCCCACCGGAAACCACCCTCCCTACCTGCCCACCGGAAAACCACCCTTCCCCAAACTCGCCCACCGGCCATCCACACAACACCTCCACCACCGTCACCACCACCACTACCGAAAAACTCAAAAACAACCACCACCACCCGAAATACCGCCCTAGGTGGGGTTCTTTGCTAAAGAGAGATTGTACGTGTGGCGGGTTCTTTGCTCTCCACTCCAGTCTCCACTTTACAATTACAATTACTTCCAAGTTCCAACACAAAACTCCCAAATCAAAATCCACAAAAAACCCTAAAAATTCCATCAAAATTTCTGATCAAAACCCAGAAAAAATACATCATCTTTCTGAAATTCCACTCAATTTTCTCTCTCATCCTAATAAATCTAAATGGTGAGTGAGCAGAGAGCAGTGTGCGAAGAAAACAATGCTCTGGTTGAATACATGCGAAAATGGTGGACATAAATGGCGGAAAATACATGCTCTGGTTGAATACAATCACTCTTCAGGTGAGAGAAGGGCCTAGTTGTGTTCGGTTGCATCTGGTGGCGTGGTGGTATCGAGGTGGTAGTGGTGGCGTTGGGTCGCATCTGGTGTCGAGTTGGTGGTAGTGTCGGGTTAGTAGTGACGGTGGTGGTCTCAGAGAGGAGAGAGAAGGGTGGTGGCTAAGAGAGAGGGGTGGGTTGAGTTGAGGAGAGAGAGAGAGATGGGTGGTGGCTATGAGAAAGGGGTGGGTGGGTCATAAAAAATGGTGGGAATCGTTAGTTTTAGGTTAGGATTAATCAGATTATTAGAAGTAGATTAATGTACATAACACAAGTTAGTAAGGGTAAAATGGTAAAATTGTAAGGCAAAAGTTACTAAATAAGGAAAAAAAAAACAATGTATCATCTATTTTGAAACACCCATAAATAGACAATGTCCCATCTATTTTGAAACGGAGGAAGTATTTGTTTTTTTACTATCAATTGTTGTTGTATGTTTGGATCTTTTTATTATGCAATATCAACTATTATCGATAAATGATAAGTTTTTAGCATCATTTTACTCCATGTATGAGGAATGTATAAGTAGATTAGCTAAAATTGACTTAATTTTTCAAATTTCATAGGATATTACGATCCTACGATTCGATCCTGCTAGCTCATCACGATCCAAAGTGGGATCGCGATCCTGACAACATTGGTGCCACCAACTAGAAGCCTAAACCCTGAAAGCCAAGGTAGAGAGTAAGACGGAAAAAAGACTGAACAAAAGAAGCCATGAGAAGAGCACTTCTGAGAAATGTTCCACTCTTCTCTCGCAATTTCTTACCATCTCCTTCAATTTCTTCCATACGAAATCCATCACCACACAATGTATTATCCCAGATTTCAAATTCCTATTCATTCAGGTTTTTCTCCTCTGAAAATGATTCTCCTGACCAAAACCCTAAACCTCCTCCATCTGAAGCCACTTTAGCGCAGCCTGAAATCAAAGATCCACAAATGATGTTGAAGATGTCAGCAATAAAGGTAATCAAAAATCATTTCTTTTGGCTTTAATTTTATTGGGTTCTTTTGATGAATGGGTATTGTGATATATCATTGTTTATCCTAATCTTATTTTCCTAAGAAGTTTATTATGTGTGAATAATTTATGGGTTTGTAATGATATGAATCAATGCTACATTTGCTGCGAAATTTTTGTGGGGGTTGAGGTATTAGAAGTTACATTACATTTGTGGTTTGTATTGTGATGAAAATTGGATCGAAATAGATGGTAGAGAATCATGTTTGGATGTTTGCCTTGATTTTTTATTTGTAATATAAATGTAGCTGATTGTGTAGTGTTGTTTGAATCTAGAGCTGAAAATGAGGATAGAGAAGTACTTTGAGGGTGATGAGGAGGTACTTCCTTCAGTTCTTGAGGCGATACTGTCGAGGAGGTTAGTGGGGAAGCATGAAGAAACCGATGATGAGTTGACGGAAGAACTCCGTTTCGCCCCATTGGATGATGTTGGTGGTGAAGAATTCGAGTCAGATTTTGAGGAAGGTCATAAAACGGATGATGATATTACTGACTTGTACAGTGCCAAGGATATAGTTGTCAAGAGGATGATGGAGGATGAATACTTTAACATGGATGACAAAGTGGGTGAAATTGTTCAGGAAGCAACGGAGAAAGGATATGCAAGGGATATGAGGGAGTGTGAGGAGATTTTGGAGGATATGCGCGACTGGGATAAGCTCCTGCCAGGTACATTCATTAATTTTTCATGTTTTACAAGTTTCACTATCTGCCTTTGATCTAGTTCACTTTTCACTGATTAGCTGATTCTCTTGTATTGCAATGTTTAATGGTCTGAGTATTGTAAAAGAGAGAATGATTATAATGTGTTTTCAATGCTTGAAAAGTTGAAAGTGTGGAGCTTCTTGCTAAGTGTTAAGTAACGGACTGTTTCAGATGACATGAAGAAGAAGGTCAAAGCAAAGTTTGATGAATTAGGAGATAAATGTGAGAGAGAGGAACTTGAGCCAGAAGAAGCATATCAGCATTTCAAGGAGTTTGAGGATCAGATTGTGGCTGAGTATGTGAAGAAGGTGGAAAAAGAAGAGGTATCTCCAAAGTCGGATGAGGTGACCGATCTTGTGAAGAAAAACAAGTCTGATGATCCACCTGGTGTGGGTCCAGTTCTCAGATGGCAATCGCGGGTGGTATTTGCACCAGGAGGTGATGCGTGGCATCCTAAAAACAGGAAGGTGAAATTATCTGTGACAGTCAAGGATCTTGGACTCTCGAAATATCAGTTCCGCCGATTAAGAGAAATAGTGGGGAAACGGTATCATCCTGGAAAAGATGAGCTAACAATTATAAGTGAGAGGTAAGCTTGAGATATCTTTGCAGTTTATGGATTTTTTTGCTTGCAATTATCACAGAAAATGTGGTCATACAACAGCTACAGCTTGCTTATTTTACATTTTGTGCTTTTTCCAAAATTAAATGAATTTCTTTTTTGTTCTGGAAATCATTGGCTGCATATGATGAACTCATTTTAGGCAAATGAAGTGAAATCAAGCACGGAGGACAATATTGAATATAGTATGTACTCCTTGATTCTATGGAAATGCACGTTAAGGGAGTATTTGATGTATATTTTAAGTATAATGGTATTGGTTTAGTTCTTCAAACACTATAAGAGGGTTTTGTTATTTGTCACTACGACTTTTCTTGGATGGACAACTAATTTTGTTGCAAATCTTTTAACACTATAGGTTTTGTGGAGAAGTATGGATACCTGACTTAGATACTAGCATCGGAAATTTGATTGATTTTTTTTGAAATGTCATTGCTTGTAGAAGTTACATTTTCTATGAGTTATGTGGTAAATTAAATTTTGGATGACTGTTCATTTAGATTCGCTGCTTAATGCTTATGCGTCTTTTATTGCCTGTGGTTAAAGGCTCCTTTTTTGGCTACTGCTTAGTGCTTTATACCTGCTGCACTTTCCTTTTGAGAAGGAAATCTGATACTTGTTTTTGAATCAGATGATATCCAATCTTTTATACGGCTTCTTGACCCGCTGGGAAAATGTTTCATAAGACGTTTTGCTTTCAGGTTTGAAGATCGTGAAGAGAATAGAAAGGATTGTCTGAGAACCCTGCTTAATATCATTGAGGATGCTGGTAAAGCTAATAAATTGGTAGATGAGGCTCGAACATCATATGTCAAACAAAGGCTTAAAGCAAATCCAGAATTCATGGCAAGATTGCTTGCTAAGACGAACCAAGCCCCAGCTGCTGTTCCTGCATAAGTAGTCTTTACCGGTTTTCTTTCTTTATATAATACAGTTGTATCGAAATGCTTTTCATAGTCTTTTTGGTCGAGGCATCGATGCATCAAATTCTTTTGGTTTCCTCAGGTATCAGCTACTCATAGGAGAGGGTGGGTGGGTGGGAAATGTATTAGTGTAGATTGCTTCAATGGACGCAATTTCCAATCCAATGTTGTGCAGACAAAGTTATAAGGAAACCGTGCTATGGGATCCTTTTAATGCTTGTATCATCGATCCATTGTGCTTAAAACAACTCAACTAAATAGATTTTGGGCTTGTATTATTCGTTTGATGAGATTGAGGTTTTGTTCTCCTCGTCTTATTTTCAAATAAGCTAATATAAGTTCAATGGATGACTGCTCAAAGTCAAGAAGTCATATAAGGGTTGATTATGACAAATGATTGTTGATAAGCTCAAAGCCTCCTATTATGGTTTAAACAAGTTTCAGTTAGTTTAGATTAGTAGTTTAGTGTTCAGCTTATAAGCTTGTACTAGGTCTACAAAAGTGAAATTTAGATGAACAATAGCATATTTAGGGTTCGTTCGGTATTAATGTGGTTTTCTGTTTTTTGATTTTTTGATTTTTTGATTTTCAAAGTCATATGATACGTCCTATAATGAACAATTAGTCAAATTTATTGGGAACATGATGATTTTGAAAACTGACAATTAAAAAGTGAAAATCAATTTTTCTTGGTTTTTCTGTTTTTGATTTTTATTCAAAAAAAAACTACAAACTGAAAACAAAAAATGATAACGAACGGACCCTTAAAAATGTGTTGTCTACCAACTCAAATTTGTTTGTAGGATGTGATGTTTAATTGGGATGTACTTCCATGTTATTTGCTAACAGTTTTCATTCCAAATTCCTGTTTCTGCAACGACAAAACAGTATAAATCCAATTTATTTCCAAATTTTTCATTGGCTTTTCAATTGCTGTTTGCATATGGTAACTCAAATTCAAATTATTTTTTGTGAAATAGGAATTATGATAATTTCACTGCTTAAAATGTCAAGTCTGATAACATTAATTTGTTGCATTTGACCAAAGTATGAATCTTCTTCCCTACTGAACTTGGAGCAACATAATATAACACCCCCATTGATGTTTCGATGTTCTTATAATCTCATGCTTCATTCACTCTTCTGTTATGGATCAAAAAACATGTTCAAATTGTCAAAAAAAAGTGGAACATGATGAAAGGCTATCCTATATATTTTTTTTAACAAACGAAAGATCTTACACAAACTTCTAAATTTGAGATCTCTGACATTAACAAACATCCATAAGATCTTAAATGATAGCATTACATCTTGAATGGCAGACAGTCTATATATATTCATCGAAACATAACTAATAGCTTGCAAAAAGACATTGCATTTTTCTTTTCAAACTTTCTGATGAACAAAATAGTCAAGGCCCTCTTTTGGCACATGATGACAAAACCATTTTTCTCCATTCCAATAGCTTCTAGGGCCTAGAATGGAGTGAAAAATTCCAGTCCAATAGCTTCGGTAGCCTAAATCGGAGTTTTTAGAAAATAACAAGTTCTTGTAATGCAGACATAATGAATTTCTGCATATTTTTCCTAACAATTGACAAGTCTTGAACAAGCTTCTAATGTTATTGAATAACATAATTATAGCATAAAACAAATAATTACTTGTACTAGAGAGCAATAGGACTATATAATGCCATACCATAGCAGCTAATTCAAGCTTCCATTGTAAGATAACAATGAAGACAAGTAACTGCAACTTCCCACTCACTTTGACCCCAAAAAAGGGAAGTTTGGGTTCTGAAAGAACACTCACCAAAACCCCGAAATCTTTTGAGAGAAAAACACCAGCACCCACTCGAGCACCATTGATGAGCAGCAGCGAGCTGCGAAAAGCATAGAAGAACCCAATCCAAGCATCCACCGCAGAAAAACCCGAAACCCTTAAAACCCTAGCTAAGAAACCCACTTTAAACTTGAAGGGAAGAAAAAAGAATTCTTTAATACCATCAACAATAACATGGAGCGAAATCTGAACTGAAGAAGAATTTAGATGGGGAAAATCAGATAGAGAACAATTCTTTCTCTTAGAACTCAAAATTTTCTTTTGAGAATTTATAACCCCAAATTGAGGAAATCTTCTGGTATGAATTATGAAAATCTTGGTTAAATAGATTCCATTGCATCCTACAAACACTGGTATAATGGAGATGATGATGGTTAATCTTAGCAAAGATTTCGCAAATTGGGTGACTAGGAATTTCTGGAAATCGATTTGGGGAAAATGCAAGGGGCTAGGTTTTCTATTTTTTTTTATTTTCAAAGACTTTAGTCTAGAGCCTCTCTCTCTAACTTTCTCTCTCATCTTTACCTCACCTATACATAGTCAACAATAATAACTATGCAAGTGATGTTTTAATATTAGCGTAAATATAACATTAGATTAATTTTCTTTGACTTTTAAGGATACATTAGGTTAAATCATATGCATAAAATCATTCATCATTGCTTTTAATTTTTGGCAACAAAGTGCAGGAGAGGGCCAACAAATCATGAGAAGTGCAACTGTAATTGGAATTCCAACAGCGTTTTATACATATTTATTGAGCAAGTAATAGGATTATAAGAATATGCACAAGCTTCTCCGTTCTCAGGGTTTAATGTAGGAACCATTAGATAATGTGTAGATGAAAGAGGACATAAACAACATAGATCAATCAGTTACATTGATTGTGCTTAATTAATCAATGTACCAGCTACACCATAACCCTCACTCCTCCATCAAAGACAATGGAAGAACACAAACCCTATTGTATAATCTGCAAAAAGAAAAACTCAAATATAGCTATCACATCTACAACATATCATTATATCGAGCACGACTTGGTTAACAATATCATTATCGAGATATATCAACAGGCGGTAGCTCATGGTCGAGTTTATGGGTTAAACTTTTCTTAGATGTTTGCCTCCATTCTCAGGTGCAAGGTTATTCTCAGCATGATATTTTTGGTCTCGGGCTCTCAGCTGTAAGAAAAAAAAAAAAGCGAAGCCAAATAAGTAAACTATACATGGACGCAAAACCAGCCAAATAACACTAGCTGAACAGGTCACTGACAAAGTTTTAAAGGAATCAATGTTCTCCCAAGATCAAAAGGCTAGCAAGAATTTTTTACATATGTTTTAAAGTTTTACACTAGCTGAACAGGTCACTGACAAAGTTTTAAAGGAATCATGACATATTTCACATCAAAAGGCTAGCAAGAATTTTTTTCCCAAGTTAGACTATCCAATGCTCAGAATAGTTTATCTTCAACTTCCCAGAACTGATCCTTTTTTACATATGTTAGACAATGTTAGACAAGAAAGCTCTTTAAGTTGATACCAGATATCTGTATATATATATAGTAAAGTTCACATGAGAAAACTTCTCATCTTCTTATATGAGAACGTGAAATCACCGTAATAGTAATCCATTTCAATATAAATGTAATCATTATTTATTTAAAGATAAAACACGATGATCCTGATTCCCTCAAAGTGTAATCCTTTTGGAAAATTGGCCCAACTAGGACAAAAGTTATTACAATTTAGACAAAATGATATATTGGTTCAAAAGGAGTACTACAAAGTGTTCACGTTTTCATGAGAACCCAACGCCAATATAGGTCTTAAAAAGTCAAGATATGCAAAGAGCATTTCTTCCAAGTTTGTTACAAGTTTCTTCAAGCAGTTGGTAACCAAATTTGGAGACCCTTCCTTCGCCTAATGGTAAGAACTAAGAACCTCGATACCGAACATATGCATTCATGTTGACTCATGCTTATCTAGTAATCTTGGCTAGGATCTTTATGCGGTCAATTTTGTAATTGAGATTATTGAACTTGAAAATGAGAGTAGATGAAAAAAAGACGACGACCAAATAACTCAAAAGCCGACAAAGATGTAACCATTACCCTAATTCAACAAAATATAGCATAGTGCCTATAATGATCTGAAGCACTCGTCGTTAATGTCATTGCCACATGCAGATCCTTCTCAAAATCTGTATACTCTATTACCGCATCCCAAGCTATGTTCAATTTTGCTCATTTTTACTCCATGAAGTAACAAAATCCAACATTGTTGATCTACATAGCCCCTAGACTAGGAAATTTCATAGTAGAAGCTACTCGCATATCCCAAGTTCTATTTACTTCTCTTTGTCTGAGGGAGAAGTTATATTTTTACAATTTCACACTGAACACAAATAAATTCCAAGGCTAAACTAAAGGTTTTCACTGTTAGGGAACCTTAGATGTAGGGATGGAGTGATGGACACTGATAAATTGGCCAACAATTTTGTATCAAAGCTGCTTAATTAGCTAGATGGTAAAGAACAGTATTAATTTACTCCCTTTCGGAGGGCGAGAAAAGGTTGTACAAGTATACTTATAGTAATTTTAGGAAAGAAAAAATGCAGACTGATAAGATCTTGAACAGGAGAAGTCCTAACCAATATGTCAAGTTGGAGGGCATATAATACCATTAACGAGGCACCAATACAAAGACAGCTTTTGATTTGCACGGCTTCATAACTTCTAGTGCAAATCCCGGTGTTTATCCATTATACTACTAGACTTGGTAAAAGTTAAGTGCAGAAAACACATGAAGCAATGAGAAAAGGGAAATAATAACAAGTCACAGGTGTAGCACAGAAAAAGGGTATGAAGGAGAAGGGATACAGTAACCCTAAACGACAGAGGATTGCTTAAGGTAATGTCATGGGATAAATGACAATGCAAAGTGAAGAATCAATCTGAGGGACAATGCACCTAATCATTCACAACTGTCTTATTTCTTTTCCTCGTTTTGGAAAATTTAACTAGCACACCTTGGTCGCATACCTCCTAAACTTCCTTTCATCAAAAATCAAGTCAAAAATTGAATAATTCTAGTAGCTCCATAGCCTCCATGTGTGCTAAAACTTCCATATTGTAAGACCATACATTCTAACGAAAAGTAGGGTCAAGGTGTTAGTCATTGGTCAAAAAGTATACCACCACACTAGAACGATTGTCTTGATAAGCATGGTACACTATACGTCACAAACTATGAAGATTGTGTTTCCATCAGTCACAGCCTCACAGGGCAGTCAGATACTCAGATATCAGAAAAGCCATACATGATATAAACAATGCAATCAAATTCCTAGCTCCTTGCGATTAAATTGTTCTTAAATTGTACTACAAGAAGACTGAAACTGGTGTGTGCTTAAAGTGGATTAAATTAATCCCGACCAAAACTCCAACCCAGCGGAAATAAGGGCTCATGCAACATGAAAACATAGAGCTAACAGCCCCAAAGATTTCTTTGCGCGTTTTGCAAGGAGAAGGTTCAGTCACTCAGTCCTTTCATGAAGATAATTCCATATTGGTCTGATTGTGTATGGTTACAAAGATCAAACTCTGTACACTGTATGTTGTTTAAAACATAAAGGTTGTGAAGAGTCAGTTCACTTGAGTGCCTTCCTTAACTCAGCATCCCCCTTGCTTACCAGGAATGTTGCTTACACCATCAAACTTAGTAAACAACAAAAGAAGGAAAATCCTTAAAGTAATTGAGAGACCTAGACAAGAAAATTCTCCCGTGTGAAAGTTTGAAAAGATGCCACTGCTATAATATTCACATTGAGACATATGCCTTCTTTTACGATAGGAAAAGATAGACAACCAATTAGATAATTTAATCCATAGGAAAGATATCAAAGCATAGAGACATGCAAAGGCAAAGCAAATGGATTGCCTAACCTGCTTAATGAATTCCACCTTGACAGCGCCGTAGGATTTTGCTATTGCTTCTATCATCACACGCATGTCCAACAAATACAAAGCTCAAAGGCTGTATCACCTTTTCACATGCTTCCAAACTGCTATCCCAAGGTTCAGAGAGAAAACAATCAAGCCAGTCCAAAGCCTTTCTCTTACTTTTATAGGATCAAACATATTCCCTCAGGAGTTCACTGCATTTCTTCCTTTATCTTAACAATGGAAAGACATAAATGAATCAGATACATAATTAAGTCAGTAGTAATTGTTGACTTGCAAGTTGAATTTGAATATGCCACACCAGATATAAATATGTAGAAAACAAGTTGACAAATTGATAACCAAAAAAATGAACAGTGTGATTTCTGAAGCTGGAAATGTCCGACATGTCAATGTATTAACAGTCAACAGACCCTTACACCACCGGTCAGGACTAGCAGAGCGCTGTTTCCATAAAGAAAATGAATCTGACACAACTGATAGCCTGAAACACTGTTGAAAACTAAGTTAAGGCCGGTAATTGCATAAACATGCAACAAGCATTTAAATGGCAGGCATAAAAAGGCACAAAATATGAATGCTAGTGAATGTAGAAGAAGCAACAAGGTTCAGAATGTTTTCAGTAGTTGAATCATCAAAATCCTATATATATCAATATAAAGTGAACTACCCATAAACAGCTAATGCATAACCGACACAAACAGTTTGAAAAACAGAAAACAAAGCGATTTTTCTGATATTGGATCTTTTCCAACATAAAACCTATGACAGCTGAAAAACCAGATAATTAGTATCAAATAGATGGATCTCATTCGTCCCCTTATCAATGGCTAACCCAAGCTTAAGCAAGCAAATGGATACCCTCAGTCAACTGTATACAAACAGATGAAATACCAAAATAGATAATACACCAATATACCAAACCATAGATGAAAATGTTGGCTCCCTTTAGGGATTAAAAAAAATGGTTCTTTAAGAAGCAAGTGAGTACTTTCAGAACATAATGTCAAGCTAAAGCCTCGACACAGATACATAGAAAACAATGCAACTTGAGATACATTAAGGTACAAAGCGCAAAATCAATGGCAAAAGATGATTTCGAAAAATACATACCAAAGTTAATTAGGGCATTTGACCAGCAACAAAAATCTGCAATTTCTAAAACGGATGTATGCTTTCTTGCTAGTAGACTTTGGCACTGCACCAGCTCTCTCATCAAGCATGAACAATCAAGATAATATAGTATAATACAGAAGAATGTGGTAGAAGAGAGAACCAGTTGCCACATGCTTGGCATGGCCACAGCTACAGAGCTTAAAAAAAATTCGCAGATTTAAAGTTAAAGTAACAGCGTCCAGATTGGAGATATGACATGTTAAAATAACCATCGTAGCAAAACACAAAGTATTAATCATACTATTCCATTCACATTGTAAGAATCAACTAAGTATTAATCATTTGATTCTGTAAAAACTATCCTACCTCTAAAGTAAATTGTATCTGGTCATATGAATCAGAAATGAGGTAGCAAAATCATGAAGGTAACAGCCCTCACTGCTACAATTAGTGTTGACAAGAAACTACAGCCTCTTTTTTCACGTGATTAAAGGCTGTAGACAAATACCATGGTACAATAATAAATTACCACAAGAATCATCTACCCTTCAGCTATTTGAGGATTTTGTGTCCATCCTATCCAAAACTGATGTGCATAACCACCGTCCTGTTAGTGATATTAAGTGTGATCATTTAGCTTATCTGGTTTCCTTCCAATATGGAATTCTCATCAGACTCTTTCAGCAATTTGGTATCCAAGTCCAAATCTTCACTTTCATTTGAACTGAACCCAACCTCCTTGCTGGTAGATGTCCAGTTTTTTACTCTCAACTCAGGATCTAACATCAGAGTAGCATCCTGGTCAAGATTCCCCTCACAATTCTGTGCTGAGAAACCAGAAGAACCTTCATTGCGTTGAAGCTCTATCACACCATCTGTTTCCTTCCCAACTGCAATAATTTCAGGTAATCCTTGATCATTCCGAACCTCACATGAAGCTTCAGTAAACAGTGTACTATTGTCTCTTGAACAGGATACAACCTCCTTGCTGGTAGGTGATCCTCTTTCTACTCTCACCTTAGAATCTAGCATTGGAGTTTCATCCTGGTCAAGATTTCCATTGCAATTCTGTTCTGTAGGAACCTCTAAGAGACCACTAAGACCTTCATTGCACTGAACCTCTAGCATACAATTTGTTTCCTTTTGAACTTCAACGTCAGGTAATCCCTGAGCATCACAAGCATCAAGAGCATCACTTGAAGCTTCAATATGAAGGGTACCATTCCTTGAACAAGATACAACCTCCACACTGGAACTTGACCCATTTTCAACTCTCAACTCAGAATCTGGCATCAGAGTCTCATACAGATCAAGATTTTTATCACAATTCTGATCTGTATGGACCTCAAAGAGACCAGAAGAACTTTCATTGCAATGAAGCTCTAGGACACGATCTGTTTCCTTTTGAACCGCAATAACTTCAGGTAGTCCCTGAGCATCCTGGGCGTCACTTGAACCTCCAACAAACAGTGTACTATTGTCTCTTGAACAGGATACAACCTCCTTGTTGGTAGGTGACCCGCTTTCTACTCTCACCTCATAAATTAGCATCGGAGTCTCATCGTGGTCAAGATTTCCATCACAATTCTGTTTTGTCTGAACCTCCAAGACACCAGAGAAACCTTCACTGCACTGAAGCTCTTGCACAGTATCTGCATCCTTTTGAACTGCAACAACTTTAGGTAATCTCTGAGCATCCTGAGCCTCACTTGAAGCTTCAATAAGAAGTGTATCATCGTCCCTTGAAATATCAGCTAAAGGACAAACAGGAGGGCTCCTCCCACGGCATACATGGCATTTAAACCCTATAAGACTCTTAATATTTCCTTTGTCAAGTCCAAATGCGTCACCATGGAACCAATCTGCAAAAGGGATAAATCTCTTTCAAAAACCACATATAAATCATAAAAGACCGACACTGAAGTAGTTCACATTTAAAACTTAGTCAAGGTTCAGCAAAGTCTAAGCTTTTCACCTCCACATATTTCACATGCTATATACATCAAAGCTGACATAGATCCTTGCTGAGAACAGAGGGAGCATTTTGGTTGATCATCAATCTCAGCTGGAAATCCAGATGGGACAAAAACATTTCTTTTTTTAAACTGCAGAACCCGCTCGTCATTTGGCTTTCTGGACAACAAAAGACCGTTTATCCAGAATGAATGAAGGATCTGAGTTCTTTTGTTCTGCCATGAGACGCCCTTTGGTGTTACTTTTGATGCCACATTCCTTAGCTTATTCCTTTTCCCCTTTTTTCCTTCCACAAATCTATTAGATTGCACAGGTGTACACATTGATTTCCTAGCAGACCGACGCAGAGTAATACCAGTAGAGACATTGGTATTTTTCTGTGCTAGAGTCTCATCATTGTATTGCATCTTTTTAGCATTACGCAAAAGCACTTGTCTACGAACGGCTAATTTTTTCCCCTTTTTCCTTGGCTTAACCTTCAACATTGCTGAAGGCCTTTTGCTGTCAGCCTTATAATCTTTTGCTTCCTGAAGTTTACTAAACTTCCGCTTCCGCAGATTGCTTTCTTTCTTTGCATTCTTCCCTGCACGGCATCTATGGCATGTATATGTGCATACAGCAGTAATTCCCTCTGAAGACTTCATGACGTGTCTTTTATGAAAATAGCCTAATATAATGTACACATAGGGTCAGATCATCCAGATAAATGAAGCACAATTCATATTATTATTTCAATGAAACCAGTGAAGATATGCATGCAATACTGGGAAGGAAGGCTCCAACATCATCCATCACAACTTAGTACAGATATAAGAGGAACTAAAGTGATCATACTTCACAGAAAAGGATTGAGCTTTGTTGACGAGATGAATGCTATAACTTCACAAAGAATATTTCACATATAGAAACCACTATTGTTCATAAGTAAAGAAAAGCACTTGAAAAAGAGGAGAGTAAAAAGAAGACTCCTAGAACCCATCTCCAGACTCCAATACAAACAAAAAAGTTAGATATCAATTCATGTCCAGATAAACATCAAAAGGACACTATTGTAAGCTTCATGGAAACAGTAAGCTTCAAAATCACCTCAAAAAGTTACAGTAGTCCATTTATTATACAGCTATGGTGCCAATTCAATCAGTAATATTAGCATATACCAAAAAAAAATTCAAACTTCCATGCAACAACGAAACAACACTAGATAACTGGACTTGAAATTGCCAAGCACCATCAAACATCCAAAACATAAAACATGGTATCAATCATGTATTGCTCTCAGATATAAAGAGCAGTAAGTGAAGACATCCCACCACACATCAACCATCATTCACATGGCATCAAGATAGTATTTACGTACCGTTGCAAAGCTGGCAGCTCACAGCTTCACTGGAAATAAAAAATGATTTGTGTTAGTTCTACAAAACAAAACATAAAGATAAGGGAAACAATGCACATAATGATGCTTCCACCAAATGAAAACTAAGGAAGTTTTCATTTTATACCAAATTCACATGACATCAGAGGTTCTTATGAAACAGATTTCAAAGAATAAAAAGAACACCAGGCAACACATGTCACAGTTCAGTAATACTCTACCAAACAAGAACGCTTCCAAATAACACAAATCATCTTTTAATATACTCACTGTCACACAACACAAAATATGTATGAGACTGACCCCCATGAACATTTTGCATTCGATCTTAAAAACTCTGAGATAACATGTGCACATTGGCATCTATGCGAGCTTTATGCTGAAAGGAACAATCACAATGTATTCATGTGAAACCCAATGGATCTAACAAAAGCAAGAGAAAATTCCAAGTAAACATAAATATACAGTATGCTAAACAAGAGCATGGAATCTTGCATTACCCCCTACAGTCCAGGAAAAAAAAAGCAGAATCATAAACTCAACGTCTACACAGAGCACATCCCATAGGTAGGAAATTATAGAAGACTTCAAACTCATCGACCTACTAGATTTGCAGGCCAAAATTAACAGTAGATGAGCAAGCTTAACTATGTTGCTTTAAACTAAAAAGGTAGAAAATAGTTCTCCCAAAGAAGTACCCACAAGTGGATTCTGTACCAAGCCAAAGACCTACAAAATTATTGTTCTTTTGTTCAACATAGAAACAGGCAATATCACCACATATTAATTCATAACTTTAACCGTATCATGTAGTCCTGTTTATAGCTAAGCATCACCTAATGTTAAACAAACTCTTATGTTATTGCCAATTGACAACAGACCAGAAAAGAGGCAAAGCAAAATACCACTAATTAAAAAATTATACCTGATCATCACATTCTTGTTACAGTGTCCACATTGATAACTGTCCGCCCTTTCTGCTCTTGAGAAAAGATAGTCAAAACCTTTTTCCCTTAATGACTTCTTCTTCAATTTAACACCCCTTTGGGATTTACTGGAATTTTTCTTACCAGCCTTACGGGCGATTCTTCTCTCCTCAAAACTCTTCAAGAGATATAGAGGAACATACACTTCATCCAACCAAAATTTTTTTCTCTCACAGTCCGATTCCTCAAATTTTTGCCCATGTTTAAGAACAACATCTGGAACACTTCTTCTCTTGCCAAAATCCAGAAGATATCTTGCTACAGTTCCTACTAAACTCTTCCTTCTGATTATGACTTTCTTAAACAGCCTGATTGACTTAATGGATTCCTTGTCCAATAGAGAATGAGGGTGAGTATTCTCAATGTCATCCCATCGAATGAACAGGTCAAACTCTCTCACCTGATCCAACAACATTTGAAGAGAACTTAAACTCCATCAGCCACAGGAATAATTATAGCTTAAACACAAAGTCATTTACTCTCAGTTCCTCTAATGCACTGGGACATACTTCATAAGATAAGTATTGTAGAAGCACAAAACATATATCACACATATCACTGCTTGGACTGATACTATAAAGACTGAACAGACACGAATTAGAATGATAAACTACAGTTAATCGGCAATATCACACTGCTTCAAGTAGAAAATCAGCAATTTGAACACGCAGAACACTCACTGCTAAACTATAGAAAAAGCGAGATTTGTAGCATCAGTAAACCTGCCACCACCAGGTAAGACTCTTGTTGCCCCATTACCAGCTACCAGAGTGGTCAAACCAGGACAGGCTAAAAGCTAAGATAAGAAAGGCAGATCTGGAGGTCACCCCTAAACTACAATAAATGAGCACCATTACCTGCAAAGCCAGCTGTTCAAGATTTGTGGATGATTCTACAGCAGCCCGCCATGCTACACATTTGGTACGCCTAGTACTTTCAGAAGCATCAGAATATTGTATATCTGGTATCTTCATGCGGCCACCTGCATAAATTCAGGCGTCAACTAACTTCAAACATCACTTGATTGTTAAAGAGTGTGTGTACAACATACGTCAATAAATTAAAATATATGCATACCCTTTCGCGCCACTTTCAAAGCCGAAGAGCGAGGTATGACTTTCCAATTGAAGAGACTACGAGAAGTCCTACCCCCTCTCCACCAAAATAAAACCAACCCACTGCCAGCAGTTGATGATTTAGTCTCAGAGTCTGCACATCTAACCTTCTTTCTGCTGATATTATTCTTTGAAGTAGGACGTGAAGAGGCCACAAAGTGAGAAGCCGAACCCATAGTAGTAACCAAATCAACATGTTTCCACCAATCTGCTGAAAGAGCCAAAGGACGTAAATTGGACTCTAGCTGCATGCACAGCAGCAAAAATAAATACCAGGAAATTGGAATAAGGAAACCCATTATTTGAAGCCAATTATAATGAAGAAGGGAGTTTTGAGACTATGAAATTAACATTTACTAAAACATAACTTAGCAAGAAAACAATTACAGGTTGAGCACCCACTGATTAACATGTTGCACACTACGAGACTGGCTATCAGATTCCCTGCATCAATATTTTTAAGGGACTGGAGACTAGCAATTTTCCCTGCAAGACCTCCAGGTCAATCCTTCTTCCACAGTTCCACTAACAATTCTCATTGATTACCTCTCCCTCAATGACATCAATAATTAACAACATACCACTTGATATGCGTTTAGTTAACTAACTCATCTTAAGGATACTACCAGAAGATCATAACAGAAAAGCTTCCAACAATAAACTAATAAGATTTTGATCTTAGCTGCACCTTTCTGTTTCAGTGTGATCAACAAGAAAGATATCAGTTTTGACAGCCATGCCAACATTAAACATGATCTTTCTTCTTTTTGGTCTTGGAATCCGCTAGATTTAGCACAGAAATGTTATGAGAAAGCCCTGAGGGCCCTTGTTAGACTAATAGGTTTAGAAGAGCAGTTAGCATTAAATATACAAATGATTGAAATGTGCATTCATCTAAAATATAGAATTTATGCAGAGATAATTGCACACTAGTAAAACTATAAAGTCTCGTCTCAACTACTGTAAATAGAACACTCATTCTTTAGAAATCAGCAAGTCGCTTTACATTTGCAATCTTGCAAAAGTTCCTATAAGTTCGTACAAGTACATAGATGTATGCAGTGCATGGGTTCATATCAGCCTACCTGCTATGAATATATGCATCACAGCTTTCTGTTGTTTCATATAGCAATCTTCGCGTCTATGGTCAATATATATTAGTTACATTAAGTCTTCTTCATCGTGTAGATATTTCAGTTTAACAGAGCTCATTATCTGAAAAAGTTGTGTTGTTATTCACAAATTCCCATCGTCCAAAGAAAATAACTAAAAGAAAGACTTCTGCACATGTACGACAATAATGGACTTAAAACACTAGTTTAAACATAGGTGTATGAAGAACATCAATTATTTAACAGGTACTACTTCCAACATTAAGTGACTATAATTCTCAGTCAGAATATAATACAAACCTTCACGCACTCTTTTCAAATGGGTTGTTGATTACCATATCACTAAACCACAAGACACAATCAATGAATATATAAAATTATCAACTAAAGATGATAAAAGAGCCTACCTGCATCAGTAGGTCAACCCTCATTCACAAGGAAAGAAAGAAATATGAGAGGGAACTTGCTTTTGGCAGTTGCCAGTTAAAAACATTTAGTACTTAAAGAGTTCATCATTTCCATATTAGTACAAGGATCACTAGCATTAAGTTCAATAAATTCAAGAAAGCAGTCGCATAATATGACCAGTGAGTCAGCTACAAAGCTTCCTCAACAACAGATATTTTGCACATAAGCAGGAAAAACTGCTGAGCTCCATAACGTAAAATTTATTGGTGCTCAATGTATGTGAGCTTGTCCTGGCATTGACAAGTAATAGGTTTGATATAGAAGTATCCACTTTCCAATTTCAAGATCTATTGTCAAAAATCAATGTGTAATCTGTCAGCTTCATAAGGCTGAAGACATTTTCTTAGTTATCAGAGCTCAATGTATGTGAGCACTGAGCAGTGAGCTAGATGCCCTAGCATCAGAATAGGTCGGAAATATCTACTTCTAATTTCAAATTTTAATGTCAAAAAATAAAGAGTGCAATCTGTCAGTTCCTTAAGCATGCAGCCAGAGCCGTTTCCTTATTTATAATTATAATCTATCCAACCCCCCCCCCCCCAAAAAAAAAAAAAAGGTATATTACCCCAAGGACCACTCACATTCATTCAAAACCACATCACTGTCTTAATTTACTTTTATGATGCAAAATTTACTGCCCAAAGCAAGCACGGCCCTTGTAAGATGAAAGAGGATAATTGGATCCCCCTCAGAAAGAAACTCTAGCCATTTAGACTACAAAGTGGGCATATTACCCAGAAGTGAAACCACACAACAACTCCCGATTAAAGTTCGGGGTGAGAAAGGATCGAACCCCCAAACCTCATGATTGGGAGTTGAGAGTTCTTACCACTCGAACTCAAAGTTGATCCTTAAAACCATATCACTGGTACTAGAAAAACTGACTTCATCATCTTCTTCAAAAAGAAACTTTTACAGGTTCTTGTATACAAAAGGTGTATTTTGCATACAACAAGCTTAGTCACCCCAAATCACATAGAAGTCATTAAATCACTCCTTAGCTAAGTTGATCTTTATAATAGTTGGGGTGACATACTGACATTTTATAACAAAATTGGGGTGACTAAGCCAGTTAGATACAAATTACACCCATTGCATAAAAGCTTTCATACTACAGTTCAATTCACTGACTAAGAGCGAACATTGAAAATTGAGATCCCAGGTTCTAAAATATTATATATACACATCTCAAGCCTCCATCTTCAAGAAGCTACTCCATTCTACACCGTAAAATAATAGACTCAAAGAACTTTTATATCAGGAAGTTAGAAGCAAACTTTACCGTAAGCAGAGGAAGTTTCAGTGACAAAAAATCAGATGATTTAAGAACACGTTGACGCCAAAGCTCACTATATTGAGGTCGTAGCCATGGACCAGATAGAAATCCCCGCAAGCGCTCTTCCATACAAAGAATATAGCAAATAACATCAACAATATGCCCTTTCTTATTCCTTTTTGAGAGGACGCCATCGATTTCTACTTTGAGAGCATCTGGAACAGAACTGCCATTCTTGACACTGAATAAACAGCCTCTTCCTTCAACAGGAAACCTGCAACAATAGCACCATCCACATTCTTCTCTCTGCCTCTCCCTATTTAGATCTTGAATAGTAGTCCAACAAGACTTTGCTGACTTCTTCAATATAAACTTCAATTGAATTGATATTATCTCCTCCTCGGTCTTTGGGACATCTATATTTACTTTACCAGAGGGTTTTCTCAATAACTCTTCAACAACTGTAGAAGCTATTCGAGCAAAGCTGTAGCTATTCATGTAGCCATCTCCAGCATGCCCTTGCAAAACACCATCTTCTTTAGCCTTCAAATCGGATTTTCCTTTCCTCACAAAAGAACCTTTTTTCTTCCTCTGCTTGAAAGCTGCACCGCTCCTCCCAGATGTCCTCTTGGCAGCTATATTGGACACAGGTCTATGAGATTTTTGAATCAACTGATTTTCCTGTAAGACTTCACCAGATCCTTCAGAACTTGTACGTAAATTCTCTGCCTCTAAGGGTTCAGCAGTATCTGAACCAAATAAGTCAGCAGATCCAGAAAATTCAGAGCTTAAATGACCAGAATATCGCGAAACAATACATCTTTTTGTTTTCTTTCCATCATTTGCTCCATCCTTCAACTTACGATTCTCAGACCCCGAATCACTTTTTGGTGGACACAAGTCGGACGGAAAGTCCCAATGTCGAAATAGTGTATTTATAATTGAGCCATACAGAAGACTGGATGATCGCAGTAGCTGAATAACTGCACCAAAGTCATCTTTGTGGTAATAACTACACGAAGCATCGGCATCAATGGAATCTGACCTGTGAATTCATTAACATATCAATACAAATCTATGTTCCAGGCAAAAACTTCTCTTCGCTCCTATCTCTCTCAGGTATAAATGGTAGGACAGCATCAAACAAAGACACACATATATACATTCATACTCACATTTACGGAACTTTATATATATATATATATATATATATATATGTATGTGTGGAATCTTTCTTTACGGTGAATCCGCTAATGAAGGTTACATATTTGGTCAAGAGGAAGAAACTTATAATTTCGTAGCCACTCATGGTTATTTTCGCCGATTGATCTTCCAATATGCTAGTTTCAACAATTCTCGTTCTTTACACTTCTTCTTAGCTGCTTCGCCTTTAGTAGGCATTTGGTTTTATTTAGGTATTAGTGTGTGTGTGTGTATATATTATATATACCTCCATCCAACAGTTGCAACATGGAAGAGACACAAGGCGTGCATGTGAAGAGCAGAGAGATAGAAAGAAATAAGAAGAGGAAATGAGATAGAAGGGAGATAGAGAAAACCAATAACCAAATGAAGTAATATTGCAACTTCTAAAAACTTCCATAAAAGGAAAGTGTTGCAGCTAATTCGGAAAGAAGTATATATAACTGACATAAAGAGGCAGATACGAGTATCGTTGCATATAGACAAAGACACAATGAATTTTAACATGAGACGATGAACAACTAGAATTTTTACCCATACAGATATTTATAACAGAGACAACTGAGATTTTTAATCAGTACACAATTCCCAGATAATCCTGTAGACTAAATCCTGCACATCTAAGCAAGTAAGGGGGTCCACTGTCCACCTGCTTCTATTTCAGACACATAGAACCCTTAGATCTTTCTGTTCAACAAATGAAATGTAATCTAAATAAATATAATTTCCCCTCTTCAAAAAAAAAAAGGCATACGCCTATAGCTACCAGTTCTCATGAGTCAGATAGACTTATAGGAAGACTTCTGCAGTGAAACACAGAAGGAAGATACAGATATCAATAACCACTCTATACACCATCCTGTTAACAATACTGCTTGAAGAAGAATGTGAGAAGAAACAAAAGGGAATTAGTGATATCATGAAGTATATTACTCCCTCCCAACTGAAACTGTCCAAATAAATTAAGTGGCTCCCAATATCGTCAGCTAAAAATCACAAGATTCGCATTTTTAGAGGGGTGGAAGGAGTAGAAATGTTGGTATTGGTTTCCTGAATCATCAGTGACATAAAACCAAAGAAGAAACATCTACTTCTGCAGAAGATAGAAACCCAACTTCCTTCCATCTCACAAATCCAAGACTTTCTCCAAGTATTAAAACCATAACCATGTAACATTTTTTTAGGGGTAAATAACCATGAACTAAAAAGGACTTAAGTCTCCAAATAAAAAAATTCAAGCATCAGGTTCACCCTCTTCCTCAAGAGAATTATTCCCAGCGATGGAGCAATAAAGTTACACCTTATTTCAAACAAGTAAAGCCAGCTAGCCTGTGTCTAAAAAAAAAAGGTAAAATCTGCTCTATGTTACAGGCAGCAATCAACACCCATTTTAGGTATATTTATCAACACAACTACACAAGGAATGTCTTCCATATTCTGTAAGCCTCCAAGGTATCCTTACCGTCCCTGCATGCTATGAAGCATTTATAGTATATTTATCTTCTAGAAAATGGAGCGTCAAACTAGACGTCTAGGCTAAAATTCCTAAAAAACTAGGGGAAAGAAAACTTCAGAAGAACAGAAACCAGAAAGGCACTAGTACTTTTCAGACTTTCGTCTTCTAATATAAAGTAATACATCAAGTTTGAATTTTACGCTGCCTATCCACCATTCCATTTTTCTTCTAGTGATGTTGACCACGAAAAAGGTACCTATTAAGTAAAACGTGAAAGAGCTTCTTAATTTTCCACCTGTTCTAAAAACTACAAGCTCAACCTGCCTAAGGGTTCTCTATTCCCTAACAGAGACATTCAACATGCATCTTTCTAGTTGACCAACAGAAAATAATAAACCTTCGTTCATGCGCTACATTGATTGAAAGTACTTGGAAAATATTCATTGAAAGGAGACCATTTCTTATGCAAGAAAGCTTATCTATTCATTCTGATGCACCCTAGTAATGGAATAGTAACAGAGACAGGTATTTGCTTGTCACGTTATAATCATACTGGCAAAAATGTAGCAGAGCAGTTACGTAGGCACAACAGGTACATAGTCAGACCAAATGAATCTAAAATTTCACATATTCCGGCTAAAGAAAAAGTGTAACAAATATGGAAATGTAATTAAACATAATTATAAGGAGCTTACACCAAAAGGTAGTCAAAGCAGCGGAAAAACAGTCGTCCATAAGGATCAGTTCCGAGTAGCTCTGCACCTCGTATGAATTTTTGAGGTTTATTGACAAAATTCAGTTTGCCAATCACACATTCTGGACAGTACCAGTCACCCTCTGGCAGAAGACTGCTGACAATTCCAACACATTTTGAATGATAAGCAGCAGGACAACTATCACAGCATATTAAGTTCCCATCCATCTTGCAAAGGCAGCACTCATCACTATTTCCATCAGCAATCTCCTCTTTCACGTCTTCACTCAAGCAGGGGGCTCCAGGACCTTCTAAGGAGGTCCTCCTTTTTCTTTCATTGCACATCATCCGACCAGCTTCCATATTAGCCTCGGCAATAATTGTCCTCTTACTAAGATCTGATCTAATGGCCTCAACTTCAACGACATCATCACAGAGACAACGAAGGAATTCTATCTTCACCTCTGCTGGTTGCTTGTAGTACTCGGCATCAAATAGCTTCAAATGATTGAGAGTAAAACCAGGCTTTAGCCCTGAACCGTGAATCAGTAGATATTCAACCATAAAAACAGGCCAGGTAATTACATCCAGCAAGTCCCAGTTCAAATTCCTATAATTTTAAAAACATTGAGTAACAGATTTTAATCACGAAATCAGCTTTTAAATTTGCCAACTATCTTTCATAATTCAAAGTCTAAATTTTACCTCAAACAAGACGATGCAGATTCACATCCCTCGCTTGCAAGCAATTCCAGGTGTATTCTCAATGTTTGCAAGATTGAGACATGGATACAATCAATTAATTGGTTAGACACCCTGCTCGTCAATGCGGCTACTAGATCATCCAATTTGAACGGACTCAAGTACAATACAGTACTAAACGACCTAAGACAAGCATATACAGAGAAGAGATCTATTACAGGAATCCCCTCTAAATTCAAATTAGCTGAAGAAGGCGGCAATTCAATCTTGGAAGGAGGAGCAGGAGGTTCTGCAGGTTTTTCCAACACCTGAGGAACAGGCTTCTCTTCTGATTCATCAATAATTCCCGACAATGACAAATCATTTCCTTCATCCTCTACCATTGCACTAGAAGCTAAATTTTCATCAGCAACAGTAACTTTTGCTCGACGTGCACTTCTTCTCAACACAGTTTCTGTTGGTGAATTCAAATTCCTCTCGACTTTTCTCTTCTTCTTCTTCCTACCAGAGTTTCCATCCTGGCATTGATTTGGCGTGACAGCCTCCAAACAACCCCCTTCTGATTGAGCATCACAAACCCTACTATTAACATTGTTAGCATCAACAACAGTTACAACACTGGTCTCCCCATTTTTCACTTCTTCACCTGAACCTATACATGCACCCGCATCCATTGTCCCATTCTCCCCATTCATGCTATCCTCATTGAGCCCTAAATTCAAATCGAACCCACGTTCTTTCTTCCCTAAATAATCAACCTTTTGAACCCTACTCTCATTCTCATCAACCCCATCATCATCATCATCATCTACCGTCAAATTCAAGTCAATACAGCCCCTAATTTCCACATTATCAACTCCATCATCAAAACTCAATCCGCGGTTCAAGTCCAATCCACCATTTCCAACAATACCATCTAACTTACCATTTACATTACCACAATCATTAAATTCATTCACTAAACTACAACCTAACACATTATCAATCACTAATTTACGTTGCGAATTATCAATTTCCAAAGAATCATAAGCTATACCTGGATCATTACGACGCCGTCTTTTAGGCTTTCTCCCAACTTTCTTCGTTGTCGCAACCTTCTGATTTTCTACAATTGAGTGAGCAACAGTATCAGTAGAAGAGAGTAAGCGAGAAACCTCGGAAAGATCGGCTTCCTCGGAATCGCCGTCTTCGTACACAATTCTGAAAAATCCAGTTGACGAATCGTATGATTCAACAACTCCTTTAAAAATCCCAAACCCTTTAAACTTCTTCGTCACGATTTTCCCCACTAATTCATCCATTTTCTGATTTTGGGGGAAAATCTTAGGGTTTTGGGAAATACAGAAATTGCGAGAAAAATGAAAAGAAGAGAGGGAAAAAATTAACGTTAGTGGACACAGAAGAGGGAGGTTCAAGGTTGAGTGTTGCGAGTTTTGCTACAATCTCTCGCATTCAACTAGTCAACTACTCACATGAATAGTCCAATACTATCAAGTATATGTGGAGTTTTTTCTTATTTTAATATTGTGTTGGGGTTTAGGTGTTCGTCTATTCATATACCCCTCCGTTTCTTTTTAATTTACTCACTTATCAAAATCAAAGAATCAACTGAACTTGGCGTGAGTGGTTAAGAGTCTCTCGCTCCTTAACCAAGGTCTCAAATTCGAGCCTTAGGTATGGAAAAAATACTAGCGGGGAGAGATGGTGCCTTTTGAGGTACCCATGCCAATTCCCGCGGGAGATTAGTCCACTCGACGAAGGCGGCGAGAAACTCCTCGTAGTAAGACCAAAAAAAACTTACAAGAATCAACGAGGAGGTACAAATGTATGAGAGATAAACTGAAGAATGTGTGAGAGAGAAAAACTGAAAAGTGGATTAAAATATTCAAATGTAAATGACATTGGTCGAAAAGGAGGATAAAGTAGATGTGGCATGTTACTACAAATAGAAAAAGCAACAACGTATAGATTAAAAAGAAACATACCAAAAAGGAAAGTGTAGATTAAAAAGAAACGAGGGAAGTATTGTACTACTATATTGATAAACTATTATATTTATGGACTTTTTCTTAATTCATTACTATGTTGGAGTTATGGTGTTCGTTTGTGTGTATATTGATCAATTTTAGTATTCACGAAAATTTTCTAATGTTTAATACTCCCTCTTTTTTTTTAAATCGTTTTCACTTAGAATCTTGACACTATTCATACTTAGAGAGAATCTTCTCAATAATTTTAAATTTCAACTTATAAGAAAAAAATTAAATAGTCATGTGGGGTTTTGTTTGATTCGTCTCGATTAGTACATTATTAATATTCAATCGTTATAATTTTTACTAATATATGATAAAATATATTTTAGTTTAAAGATGTGCATTGCGAGATGTGCACAAAAAAGTTAAAAAGCTAAAAAAAAAAGAGGGAGTATTGAGGTTGGGTTCTAGTGTTCGTCTGTATGTAAATTGATAAATTCTAATGAATGTTATATATAACCACAAACAATCAACATGTGATAGTCTAGTGGTGTTGGCATTACTTTCGATCCCATAAATCTTGAGACCGAGTCTTTCCCCATGCGAGGAAGGATCCTTATTCTTCCTTCCCTCCTTGCAATATATATGTGTGTGTGTGTGCGCGCGCGTGTGTGTGCGCGCGTGTGCGTGTGTGTGTGCGTGTGTGTGCGTGCGTGTGTGCGCGCGCGTGTGACCACAAACTACCTCAACTTTACGAGTTACGCTAGTTGGCATAACAAAAATGGAATTATTGAATAATTGGATTGCATTTAAAACGAAAATTATAGGAACTGATGATATTTATTTTGTTTTCAGTTATTTGGCCTTATTATTACGATAGTCAAAGGATGTGTAAGTATTTTCCGATTTGAAGATTTTCATTTTTAATTATGAATTTCTCGTACTTATACAAAATTGTATTTTCATGAGATTCGGTTTTGTACTAAACCAATTGTGTTATTACTATTTTCGTTTATAACTTATTATGTGTTTTTTATAGGAATTTTAGTTTGTTGGTTGAAATTAACAAAGGTAATATACATTACTTTAGATTATATGGAGGTAGCTGAGTCGTGTAATTAGAAACCTCATTCCCTTCCTTGTCTGCACAACTATGTGATATTCAATACAAATGGTTTGTTTTTTTCGATAAGTATATTGTCATGACATAAAAGTCCAATTGAACTATGAAGAAGTTATTGAGAAAATCAAAATATTATTTAGGAACTCGTGCAAACAATACAATTTGTCAAATTGTTATGACAATAAGCATTACTTAAATCCTTAAGCATGACTATCCCATCCGAAGTTGCATGTGTCTATCTAGTGCGATATAAGAACTTATAAAGGTCAATCAAATGTGAGTGTCCAAAATGCATTTAGAATAGTCTTTAATTAAGGACAGTTATATCTGCTACTTAATTTTCCCAATTGCTCATGTTTTTAGCTTTATCACCATATGCTCGTATATTCTCAACAACTTAAGAAATATGTTTAAATTTAAGGTCAAAGCTCCCACCCTCTACACTCATGCCCTGACAATACATCACTAAGATATGTGTTATCAAATGACAGGAGATGAGAAGGTCGTGACGTGGAGAAATTCACTGTCCTTAAAGAAGAATTTTGCCGTAGCACGAGTGCAAACTTTCTCCCCACTACCACCCTCCAGGATTAGCACAACATCGCTCGTTTGTGTGCACTCACAAGCAAGCAGATGGAGTGACGTTGTTTAGCCCGAATTGAGAGAACATTTTTATTAGAAGAGAAGTGGTGAAGAAACTGTATGTTATTTCTAACGAGAAGAAGAGGGGTTAAATTGGTTAGAGAACCAAAAGAAAAGGTAATGAACTATTATGGGAGAAAAATAAGGCATAACAGCTGCAACAAAATCGGCGAGAATTGCTTTGTCGTTATAAATTGATTGTGAAAATCGCGCAAAATAAAATATCGGAAAACAAATCACAAAAATATGAGTGGGCCATAAAAAAGCCACAATCCGCGCACGCATGTGTGGTTTGCCAATCTTTTGGGCCATTACTCAACAAAGTTTAAAGGAGTATGAAGGTGTATAAATAATATAATGTGCTCTTATTCTTTTAGTGTGAGACTTGGGTATTTCAAGAACAAAGGCAGACACCAAATACTTTATGAAGACGCCTAACTTTGAGGCTCCAATTTCAACATATCACTTAAAGTTCATTAAGCCATTCGTTTCGATTACATTCGGCTAAACTGGTCTCTTATTCTTTTAGTGTGAGACTTGGGTATTTCAAGAACAAAGGCAGACACCAAATACTTTATGAAGATGCCTAACTTTGAGGCTCCAATTTCAACATATCACTTAAAGTTCATTAAGCCATTCGTTTCGGTTACATTCGGCTAAACTGGTCTGTAATTAGAGACAAAATTATCTATTTTTAGAACAAGAATTAAAGTGGTAGATATTTTAGCCCTCATTGCCTTGGAGAAAAAAACCGAACTATCGAGGGCTAAGAAAATAGACCTTAAATGCTTAAAAGAAACTTCTAAGTAGGTCAGAATTATCGAAAGTTGGGATCTTTCGTGTCAATTACCATGTTTATGCAAGGAAATATAATGAACCCCCACTACCTGAATATATTTCATTGTACAATCTAGCGATAGTGCTCCCTTTTTTACTTCCAGATCATATGCTCAGCCATATTCATTCTCTCTCCTCAAAAACCTATCATCTCCAATTCTCCATAGCATAAACTTAAAATTACTATCTTGTTGAGTTCATTGCTTTTTCTTAATTGATAGTTAATGGGGTCCATGTTCGGGGACTGGCCCTCATACGACCCTCACAATTTCAGCCAACTTCGCCCTTCTGATCCTTCAAATGCTTCTGTAAGATCTCAAACTTACCTCTTAATGCTATAATTAGTGCTTGATTTCTTACACTTTTTTTCTAATCAGCTTTTATGTGATCTGGGTTGGCTGTATTTTCTGGTGGGTAATGTGTAATTGTGAATTTATTGAAATGGGGTAGTTGAATTCATGGCTAACTTGTTATGCAAATTGCGCTGCTCATGCTTTTTTTTTTATGCAAGATGTGGAATTATGTTTAGTAAACATGATCTCTATTTTTCTTAATAATATTCACAATGTAGTTCTTTGTAATGAAGTTCTGCTTTTGTACAGTTGTGTTATGGGTAAGTTTATGGATTTTATGTGTACTCATGAGTTTATGTTATCATATTCTGTACATTGGTTAACATGTCGAATTTATGCCTGTTTAGTATATGGTAATAAATAGTGGTAATGTTAATGAGTTTGTAAGGAAGTTTTTAAATTTATGAAGAACTTCCATGTCAATGTTCATAGAAATGCTTGTCCATCCCATATATCGTTTTTCTTCCTAGATATTTATTACCATGATACCATCCATGACCTCGTTAGAGGTGGTATTGAGTGGTGATAAAACTTTATGGAGAAAAGACATGTTTGGAGATGAAATTATGTACCTTGTGCATTAATATGGGAGTTCTCTAGAAATTAAGGTATAAGTTCGTTTCTATTACCACCATATTCTATGAACTACTGTGTATGGTCTTTTGTTATCTACATGCCCTATGAACAGCTGGAAGCTAGTTTTACATAACTTGGAACCTAAAGTGTAACACATTTATCAAGCAAATCGTTCTGCTGTGGTGGTAATGAATCACATACTTTTTATGTTGGGAATGATGGTCTTCCAATCTCGAATATTAAGCATACTTGGAACGACCAGGTTCATTAAATTTCTAAGTTGTTTCAATAGGTTTGAAGTTGGAGAGTTAGGGGGGGGGGGCGTTGCAGGAATATCCTGCATTCAGGGCAAGGTATATAGATAGCATATGAGGAAAAGAAAACAGTTGGACTTGTGAGCAATTTGGTGCATTGTGCTTGAGATACTATATTGTTAGTTATCTAGTGATGTTGCCTTTAGGGGATAGTCCTTCAGGGCAATGCTTGGATCGGGACAATGAAGACAACATAAGGGGAATGAAGATGAGTGTAGGTAGAGTTAGAAGGGATGAGGTAGGGATAATGCAAGGGGTAGGGAGGGGTGAATTATCACCCTCATGGTAGCAACTATAGCCCTAATTTGAGGATAATAATTCTCCCGTTTCTTTGTCCTTATAGAATCACTAACCTCATCCCATCTACCACCTGTCCACGGCCTCATCCTCATTTTTCTTATTACCCCTTTATCACCCCTGATCCATGTATGTAGTCTAGGTTTATTTTGTCTTATATACCTGTGACTAAAATCACTGTCTCTCATGCCCTCCTGTCTCATTGACTCAACTTCTTCCAACAATAGTAATATAATTTATAAAGAGCAGGCTTTTTACATTGACATTGTGAAATTGTGGGCATCAGAACTCATCCTTCTAGAAGTCACTATTGAAACAGTACAATTTGCAGTTCTCATAATGGCCATTTTGACAGGTATTAGGATTTCTCGTGCTCAGATTCTATATGAGTTTACTGTTTGGGACCTTTCCTTTAGTCGACATAAGCATATTACACTGCAACATGCCCAACCTTTACCCGCCACCACCGGGAAAAAAGAAAAGAAAAGTGAGAACGCTGTTTTCTATTGACTAGCAAAATCAGGCAGACTTTGATACAATAGAAAAGATCATCATTCTTCTCTTCATGTTAGTTTTTCCTAAAAGCTAAAACTTACAAGTGTGTCTGGAAATCTATGTGTAGCAGAATGGGACAAAAGTGAAATTGACATACTCAATATTCGTCTTTAAACAAATAGAAATAAGTAGTACTAGGATATGAGAGTAGAATTTTTTTAAGCGTGGCCCTAGTTTTGGCATTATATAGATCCCTCATCAAAGGAAATTGTTACTCTTTGGAGTAAGAAGTCAGAGCTTAGTAGAATGTATGTTTAATTTAGGGTGTGATAATAGAGACTAGAGAATACTGAAGTAGTAACGCAGTCTGAAAACGATTTGCATGTAAAGGCTGACATGTGTAAAGGATAAGGAAATAGATCTGCTAAGTACTGAGTAAACCCATTGTTTTTGGGATCCTTCGATAAAAAAATTCATTCTCTTCATAAAAAATAGGAGATAGAACCAATAGAAATTTCTTTTTCGATTCATCCCTGGAGTTGAATACCTCATTCAAGAATTATTTTTGATCCAATCTGCAGGAATCAATAGAAAAGGCAAATCCCTTATGATACACCAGATATGGCTCGGTTATTGATAGAGTGAATAGCTCACTTTATATTTTGCTTTATTTCTTTTTCCCTTTCTGCTATTTGGTTGTTTTCTTGTCTTTTCTTACGACATTTGTTATTTTTCAAGTGTAATTTGGAAGATAATAAAACCTCAAGTGTTAGATAGGGTAGAAGTCACTACGTCGTGTAGGCCTTCATAGTGGGCTAAGTGAGAACCTTAGTCAGGAAAGATGCTGTAGGTGCACACTAAACAGACTAAACTTGCAGACGAAGGAGACTCTAGAATCAAGATGTCGAGGTTGATGAGTGTCTAATCAGTTACTAGTTTCTTTTTGTGCTTGTTACACTTTTCTTCCCCTTAATATTCCCTTCTATCATGATTTTCCACCTCCCGTTTTGGTTCCTCATATAGAGCTTTCTCCTCCTTTTCTTGGTAGTCTCAGAAGTATTTTTTATCATCTGTCCTATCTGGTTGTGGGTAAGAGTAAGACTGCACAAGTTTGGACCCCCCCTACCCTAGCTGAGGCCCAACTACCTGTATCAGTGTTTTCTCTTCACGGGCCTTATTTCAACCAATTAGTTTCTCTCTTTATGCAATCTGTTAGGCCTTAATGGAGCCTTGAAGAGTTTGAGGTTGTTTAAGTAGCGAGAAAACAAACATGAACTTTTGTCCTTATGTTCTCCGGTGGTGCTACTTAATGCTAGAAAATCCATTAAACTGACTGCAGCCTGTGAGTGGCTCAAATATTGTAGAATTTATTTAATAAAGATCAACTGTCCGAAAGATTTTGTGTTTATAAGTCAGGAAGTCATCCTCACATCCGTTTTGTAGCATTCTAATAGGTTCCCCATACTTTTTTGTGCAGACATTGACAGCTGCCACCTACCATCCAACTCACAATCGTACTCTTCCACCACCTGATCAAGGTAATGTTAATTTAATACAGCAAATACACTATATATTGATTGGCTTACATATTGTTTACAGTGGAACTTGAAGTTTGGATGTTAGGAAATAGGATTCATGACTATGTTTACCAAATAACAAGCAGAGTATCTGGGATATTGTTCGTTCTTTTTAGAAGGGGTTTTATCAAACACCCATTTGGCAATCTGGCCCAAAGTATATGTCCCAAAATTTGTGATCAGCTGCCGACGGGAAAAAAAAGGGTAACATTTCATCATCTAGAGTAAGAAATATAGCAACACAATCAACCAGTACGATTACTAAGTTACCCACCAAAAGGGAGTAGTTGTTTTTTTTTTTTTTGGGGGGGGGGGGTTTGGAAGCAAATGTTAGATTCTTTTATATAGACAAAAGAGTGAGTGGAAGCAAGTTTTTCCTGTAGACGAATCAGGATATATGAGAATAAGAGGAAACACATAGCAGCAGGAAGGAAAAAAAGTTCAGTTATAAGCATCAAAGTATCATTATATGCAGCAGAATCACCTTCCGAGTTTCAACCACCATCTTTAAGGTGTTATACAAGAGTTGCTTGGTGCTTTCCTTTGGACCCAACCGCATAGGTCTGTCCAGATGTGTAAACCCTTGCATACTATCTAATTAATGATCTGTGATAAATTTGTTTTTAATTTCATGGTGGCGTGTCCCTATGTTATTGTAATAAACCGACGACCGACGTGAATGTGTGTACACTAGGGATACTAACCGAGCGAGTTGATCGTGAGCAGGGTCCTGCCGGAGTCGAAAACCAGGTCGACTCGAAAACTCGAAAACCTGCTCCACTCGACTCGAAAACTCGTTAAGCTCGCCAAACTCTTGCTCTACTCGTGCTCGTTAATTTTTTTTGTAGCTCGACTCGACTCAAGCTCGATTAGCTCGACTCGACTACTCGAAAATCAAATTTTTTATTTGTTATTTCTTTTAAACTCATGTTACTAGTTTATGAAGTATGATTGTGAAGGCGTGGACCATGAGATAAATTTTAATTGAGCTTGGTAACTTGGATCTTATTTCTCAAAATTTTATGTTGAAAAAATTTAAATTCTTAGAGAATATATGTAAGAAAAATTATCGAGCAGCCCCAGATCCAACTCGAGTCGAGTTTTGACCAAGCGTTGACCGAGTCGAGTTCAAGTTGCTCGCCGAGCTGCTCGACTGGATTAGCCCCCTTGTGTACACATTGATGCCTGTTACTTAGTATGGGAAAGTTTAGGCTTAGTATTTTCCAGTCGGCAAGTTACAACTATAAGTATCTTTAACTGGTAGCTTTTCATCAGAACAATATTCTATACAACAATAACTGTTATATGCTCTAGATCTTGCTGTCTTGGTTTTGACCTTTAGAGTTCCCCTGTCTAAATTTCAGGTAAATGTATTATCGAAGATTAATTCAGAGCATCTGATAATCTTAAAGCTAACTTGGAGAAAAAATTTATGGCAACTTTGTCATTTGAAATATCTGCTGATTGGCCAGCTATGGACAACATCAAACCTTGTCCTTACTTTCTGTTTTTAAGAAAATTACTGACCTGCTAAAACTCTGCTTGCAGTTATCTGTACAGAGAGCAAAAATATTCTGATTAGACACTTCTATAAGCATGCAGAGGATAAGGTACCTTTTCAACTAGTATTATTTGGGTGATTTGTGCAGTTATATATATATGCCCATGTACTTAATAATGTTGGCCTTTTTCGGGGGTGGATGCAGCTGAGACCCAAAAGAGCTGCTTCAGAACACCTTGCTCCTGAGAATGGAGTCAAGCATCCAAGAGCATCTTCCTCAGGAACTGCTGTATGAAATATTGCCTGTAATACATCTTGATCTTGTTATATAGTCATGTATATATTCTTGTAATGTAACAATCATGTAGATGCGATAGTTCTGGACAGAAGTTTTTTTTCTTTGAAGTGTGTGTGTGTGTGTGGGAGGGGGGAGGGGTCGGGGGTCATAAACTCATAATTAGGTTAATAAGGACTTTGTGAGCGTAACAGATTTGCCCGATGTAGGGTGATGAGGAATCTAGCTCCAGACCGGGGCTGTCGAAGATGAGCAGTGAGAACTGCTGTAAATTCAACTTTTCTTGACAGAGGATTTAGGTTTGTAATGGTTGTGGCTTGTATATCAGTGTGCATAATCAATCAGACAATCAATGTAATTGATCTATGCTGTGCTTGTACTCCCTTAGTCCCTTATAGTGTGCATTGTGTCCTCTGATACTCTACTTGGTACCTGCATCAGGTCCCAGATAAGCTTGTGATAGTAGCTGCTTGCAATTTTTGGTTGCAGATTAATATTTTTAATTACATATCCAATAACAATATCATTTGCACTTTACTGTGCTTTTGGTTTTGCACTTCTTTTTAACCCTGTCAACAGAAAAGACATCTTTACACTTGGTGATCTAAACATGTGAAATCTCAAAGCTGGAGAGATCATACAGTTAGATAAAAAAGGGTTACATTAGATGTGATGTTTCATTACAAAGACACAACTATTTGGTGAGTGGTCATACATGGTAGTAGTGGTAATGGTAAAATGTAATTTAGGGTAAATTTGTAAAGAATTTCTAATATCAATAGTTCAATACCTATGGTAATGAGATTTCATCGCAAAACATGGGTATTCCTTTACAAGTTTTCATTACCATATAATACCACCTTTGCAAATGGTAATGAACGGTAATGAAATTTTAGGAAGAATATGGATACTTGGGGATGAGATGTCATTACGGTAGATAATGACATGATATTTTCTTTACAAATTTATACTATAATGCATTACCATTGTTTATGATCACTAACTAAATGAACCGTCAAAGCCAGTCTTCTTTTCGCCATTCCAGATGGAGACATTGTAATTTTGTGGAATAATTTCATGAGCTGATCTTAGTATTAGGATTTCTAGATGTATGAGTCTTTTCTTTAATTTAGTGGTGAGGAGAGACAGAGGAGAAGATTGTCAAAACTTAAAAAGATAATTAGCAAAGACATTTAGAGTATTGTTGAATAACTTTCATCGTAGAGTTTAGCATGTTCACCTTTGTATATTAGTGTGGATCGGGTCTACACAAGACTAGTTCTTGACATCATTTGTGGTTAATTACATAAGTAAAAACATAGTCACGTTAGCTTTTATTAAATTTGTCTCTATATGTATATCGAACTTGTTATGCAAGTTCAAAATATACTTTAGTTTCCAACGAAAAAGAAATGATGTTACCTTCTTAGCATATAATTTTATTAATTTATGAGAATGTATGAACACATAATAATGCAGATATTGTGAGTTTATCATCTCTTAACAATTATATACAGTTACCCATTAATTTTGGAAACAAATAAAGTGATCATCTACTTGAAAAAGCAGAAAAGGACCGACACTCCATTCCCTTTAGCAGCATAAATTGGATAGTATCATCTACTTTTATTTATGGTGGATCAGATCATAAATTCTGATACAAAAATACAAAAAAGAAGAAAAGATTTTGTGGCTGAAAAAACAATGAAGCTTGCTAAGACATAAATGAAGAAACCATATACCTTCTCTTTAAAGGCAAGGCAAAACAGATCGTTGCAATAGTGTATTAACATAGGAGAGAAAAAAACAAGGACGTATAATCCAAATCTTAACCGGAAATTTAATTTTCTAAATTTCATTTCGTATTTTCAAAAGAAAACTTCAATAAGACAATTGTACATTATATCGGTTAACTTTTGAAGAAGTGATATGAACTTAAATCTTGTCTATATCGTTACGTTTATGCATCGCGGCTTTCTACACTGAAAAAAAGACAGCGTACGCGTATTACTCAATTTTAATTAAGAAAGTTAATCGCAATTTGTCGAGTGTTAAACACTATTTCAATAAATGTTAGTTGCATAAGGTTATAGATTAAGGCCAAAGAAGTACTTAAAGATACCAACAAGATTGTGGTGTAACACCATAAGATGTACTCCACTAGATTCACATGGAGTGTTTATGTTAAGTCTCACTTTTTGTGTATGCCAAACATCCGGAGAAATTTAAGGGGAAAATTGAAATAGTTGGGCATGTGAAAGCACATGCAAATGGGCCTATACTCTCTATCTACTTTGTATATTGAGATAGTTTTTATTATAATAGCACATGGATGATATAATATGGACTCCCCCACCAGTAAAATAGTCCCCACATTTTTGTAACCACTAACTGTATAACGGTGAACCTTGTCATTTATTATTGCTTTTCTTGTACCGATTGCCGATTGAGATTGACGTGAGTGGTTAAGGATCTCTCGCTCCTTAACCAAAGTCTCGGGTTTGAGCCTTGAGTATGAAAAAAATCATATCTGGGAGGGATACTGCTCTTTGAAGTACTCATGTAAACTCTCACAAGAGACTAGTCCACTCGCCAAAGGCGGTGGAAAACTCCTCGTGGTAGGACAAAAAAAAATTGTTGCTTTTTTATAATCATTTATCTTAGACTCTATATTTGGTTTCTATGGTAAAAAAAAATAGGCCATCAAATTTGTACATATTACTAAATCAATTGTAAAAGTTTTTGTGTGATTTTACTTTTACAAAAGTTCTTTTTGAGATTAATGTAATCATTATTTTTGAACATTATTGTCGGTAGTGATCTCTAATTAATTTGGTTGGTTTTTCGTAATAAACACTTTTTTATGAAGCAAAATTTTCTTCTTTTATAAGTATGGTTAAACAACAAATAATTTATGTGAAAGTATTGGGTCAGACCGTCTGACCCAATATTCTCGTCAGACGGGCTGAGCCCAGTACTATACAATTTTATGAAACAAACCTTAGGAATTCCTTTGATGCAAAGATCAGAGAGAAGCGATTAATAGCGTCGAGGTTTCCATGTCCACCAGCAACAGGAAAAACACAAGGACGAAGAATTCGTCGCCATTAAAAGACGAATTGCAGAGAAGATGAAGATGAAGGAATGAAGAGGATGAAAATGTGCAAAGGATGAAGAATAACATAAATAAGCAATACGGTATTTTTGCAACTAAAAGCTCGTGACCGACGAATTGGTTATGGATAAACTTAAGAAAAGGATCCGTGTGTCAAATTGGTTATGGAATTTCAGTTGCAAAAACTCCTATTTATTACTCTCACATCACCACTCCACAGTACCTTTTGATTGATAACATGAATCTGCAGTAGCAAAAACTCCAGAATTTAAACTTTGCTACGGGATTTGAATGAGGAGGTTCCCATTTATTCTTTCATTTGATATTTTTCATTTTCAGTTGGACTTTGTTTTGTTTCAGTTGGACTTTGTTTTGTTTCAGTTGGACTTTGTTTTCTTTCAGTTGGAGTTTGTTTTCTTTCAGTTGGAGTTTGTTTTCTTTCAGTTGGACTTTATTTTCTTTCAGTTGGACTTTGTTTTCTTTCAGTTGGACTTTGTGTTTTTTTCAGTTGGACTTTGTTTTCTTTCAGTTGGACTTTGTTTTCTTTCAGTTGGACTACCTGAAAAAGAATGAAGACTACCTGAAAAAAAATGAAGACTACCTGAAAAAGAATAAAGACCAACTGAAACCCAAAGTAAGTTTAACTGAAGTACAAAAACCAACTGAAAAAAAAAGAAGACTAACTGAAAACAAAATGAAGACTACCTGAAACAAAATGAAGACTACCTGAAAAAAAATTAAGACTAACTGAAAAATTTTTGGAACCACCTGAAAGTCGTCCGACCAAAGATTATGGTCGGACGAGTCCGACACAATACGTTCTCATAATTTATTAGCAAATAAGAGAATAAATCGTGTGAAGATCGTACAACTTAATTAAGATGAAGATGGATGTAAGAAATTAAGGGAATTCTTTCACGCATGAAACCTTTTGGACTATTCCATTAAAAAGTTAAGTTTAGATGGCAATATTTCCAAATGATTTACTTTGTAGGAAAAAAAAATTAATGGCTAGTTGCTATTTTTTGGTGCACCATGTCACAAACGTTTGAGTAAAGTCTTATAATAGCTTCATTAAGGCTCCGTTTGGTAGGGCGTAAAATATTTCAGTGTAAAATGATTTTCATGGAAAACAATTTACAATGGAAAACACAATTCCAAAACTAGTTTTCCGTTATTTGGTTCGATGTAAAAAAAATGATGAAATGAAAGGAAAATGAAAGGGAAAGTAAGGAGGTAGTGAGAGGAGTGTACAAGAGAGAGAAGGAAAATAGTTTACCCTTCATTTTGAAAGGAAAATGGTTTTCCATCCTTGGGAGAGTAAGTTTACCCCAAGGGAAAATGATTTTACACTCTTTTGCCAACCAAACAATATAAAACTGAAAATAGAGGAAAACAGTTTTCCGAGAAAACGTTTTACGCCCTACCAAACGGAGCCTAAGATTTACTATATACAAAAAAAATTAAGAAATCCGTCTTTTTAATACGTTCACTAATCACTACTCCTTCGTTTTAAAATATATGGCACACACGATGTTTGAGGTCGAACTTTGACCGTTAATTACTCTAAATTTACGTGGATAACAAATTCAAAAAAATAATGTTATCATAGTATTTTTCAAGACGAATCTAACGAGTTTAATTTTTATTTATCATATTATAAGAGATATTTATGATCAAAACAAATTTTCGTAAAGCGTGAATGCCTTATTTTTTTAAACGGAGAGAGTAACTCACTAAGGTATCGAAAAATACAAAAAAAAATTGAAATATCTATGCAAACCACGTCAACTTTTAGACAAGTAATTTGTCAATCAAATGCTAATTCTATGTAGATTTGCCGAATCATTAAGATGGAGACAATAATAATACGTTAAAATGAGGTGAAAATAATAGTTCTTCTCCAAATCTCCACTAATTTAATTTTCCCTCTTGAAAAAGAAAGAGACTCTTGGTATTGTTGTTGAGGATAAATCAATGATATTGTGTGCACATGATACCTCTGATTTTGCCATTTGTGGCCTTACATAACCTCATAAAAGATATGGTTGAGTGAAATCATGCACGAAGTGGAAGCTAAGGTCACGAGAATTTTGGAATTTGGATTATATAGTGAGTCGATATGAGAATGCATACTTATATAAGAAATGAGAATGAATTTTATGCGTTATAACTCTTATGAATAAGTGATGTAACGTTAATAAAAAATTAATGTAACTCCAAAAAAAAAAATATTAGAAAAAAAATTGATTTTTTTTTGGGCTCAACCACACGATTGAATTAGAGTTACAACACTCGTTCATTAGAGTTATACACCCCTAAAAAAATTTTAAGTTTGATTTTTTTTTCTTGTAATATTCTTTTTTTGGAGTTACATCACTTATTCATAAGAGTTATAGCGCGCAAAATTCATTCTTATTTCTTATGTAAGTGTGCATTCTCATATTAACTCAACACCATAAAATTTCATATATATATATATATATATATATATATATATATATATATATATATAATATATATATATATATATATAATATACTTCCTCCGTTTCTTTTTACTCGCTACACTTTCCATTATGAGAAGTTTCACATTACTTGCTACACTTCTTTTTTGGGCAATAAACTCTCTCTATCTCTCTCCTCCCACATGGGTCCCTTTTCTTTTAACTCTCTACCTCTCTCTTCTCCAAAAATTGCCTAGGAGTCCGTGAAATGAGAAGTGTAGCGAGTAAAAAGAAACGTAGGAAGTATATACTTCCTCCATTTCATAATATTCGCTACACTTTTCATTGTGGAAAGTTTCACATTACTTGCTAGTTGCTACACTTCCTTTTTGGGCAATAAACTCTTTCTATCTCTCTTCTCACATGGGTCCCTTTTTCTTCTTACTCTCTACCTCTCTCTTCTTCGAAAATTGCCTAGGAGTCCTTGAATTGAGAAGTGTAGCGAGTAATATAAAGGGAAGGAAGTATAAAATTTCAGTATTAATTATTAACAACATAAAATTTGAACTTATGCATTAAAATATAAGAAGGTGATAACATTTTTATTTCTATTATAAGATCGTGTTAATTGCCATATAAATTAATAATTCAGATGAATACAATGATAATACTTCAATATGGTATACAATTTTTTTTTGTGGGGGATATAATATTCATAATTAAAGTTCAATCAATAATCTACTATGAAATATCTTGCTAAAAGACCATAATTAAATGCTTAATTCAAGGACAAGTTGGTCCTACGTCACTTTCACAATTATAAGATTTTCAAACACTTTTGTCTGTTGAGTCATATGCATGAAATTTTACATGATCATAGAGTTCCTATAAATACCATATCGACTCATCAATACTTGCATTCAACAAACTTATTCTTCTCTGTTTTTACTACAAAATTTGCTTGAAATTCCACACACAAAAAAAAATTATCCTTTGTTTTCCTTAAGAAATGGCAATGTCAAGGAATATTTCTCTTCTACTGTATGTCACTTTGATGCTTATTGTTCTTACAGCAAACCAGGTATAATATATGAGACATTATTTCCAACTTTGTAATGTTATAAAATAAACTTGTCATATTTAAATTTTCGAGGGGAATATCGAATTTTTGTTGATATTGCTCTCGCCTCTACAAAAAGCGGGTAGCTATTAATGGTCGATAATTTAATGAATGTGACCAGTAATTGGACGGTTGCAAAAATGCAATCATTATTCATTAATCTCATTCTTAATTGTAGTGAGTACGGGTAAATATGATAATTAATTTGATATAGGTGTCACGAATTCTTCTCTCTTGTTCACTAGAGAAAATGTTCTCTGTTTAAATGAGGGAGAGTGAAGTGAAGTTGAGGCTAATAAGGGCAATAAAGACATTACACTCCTTTAGTAAGGTTAAGAATATCTTTTATTTGTCTTGCTTTGGTAACAAACACTTTTTCATTAATCGGCTTTTGTCGTCTTTCTTTAAAGAGTATGACTAAACAACAAACAATCTGTTAGCAAACAAGAAATAATAGAGCATGTAAAGATTGTAGAAGTGGAATTACTAATTTACCCTTCCTCTCATCTGTTTGCTAACAAATAATTTGCTTTTTTGCTTTTATGAGTGCAATTTTATTTTGCTAAGTAAGATATATTAAAGTTTGTATTTATTTACTGAATTTTTGCAGGCTGAAAGTCAATCTTCACAGCCACAAATCCAAAGTGGCCACTCAATGGTAAGTGCTTGTAACACTAATAATAGGCCATTAAATAAAGTTGAAGAAAATTGTGATTTTTGCTCTTTAATTGGAAAAGTTTCATAAATGATATAGCTTTATTGGAAGAAAATGATCTAATAATGGGAGCAATATTCAGTAAATGACAAATATGTATGAAGAAAGAGGGAAAAAGAAAGTGTAAGCGTGAGAAGTGAGTAAAGAAAAAACTACTAGTGTAGTACTACTACTTTTGTCATTTCATGCTGTGTTAAGGTAAAAAACTTTAATTTTTATACTTTCTCGGTTTCATAATATTCGCTACACTTTTCATTGTGGGAAGTTTTTACTTGTTATACTTTCTTTTTCGTACAATAAACTCTCTCTATCTCTCTCCTCTCACATGAATCCCTTTTCTTTTCACTCTCAACCTCTTTCTTCTCCAAAAATTGTTTAGGAGTCCGTGAATTGAAAAGTGTAGCAAGTAATATGAAACTGAGGAAGTATATAGACTTATCGTATACCTTCACGAAAGTGAAAAACAAACACATACACTTGTATATTTACTACATAGTAATAATCAACGATAATTGTGAACATGGATTAAAGTGTGGAAGTATTTCTAATGAAGCACAATTCCCTCTAATCCAATTTTGATTTTTACAATATCTACGAATATTAATGTCATTGATTTTTTATGACACGAAATAAGAAAAAAATTTATCATATAAATATGTATCGTTGGTTGGGATTCCTGACCAGAATACATATCTTACCCGATCTTTAAAAGAGACAAAATATCCTATAAAAAAAGAAGACAAAATAATGACTCACCCTTTCCCTTGTTTTTCTTATCTATATGCAGCAGGGTGCCTCACAAGGGAGCCTTCATCCTCAAGGTAGTTCTACCATCTATATCTTTGCCACAAACTTTTGATTTTACCTAGTATATATGTCTTATAAGAATAATTGTTTATTGTAATAAATGTATTAACAAAAATGATCTCCTTATTTATGTTAAATGCTTATATTTAAAAAATTCCAAAAAAAGCAATTAAAGAGATCATAACACCCCGCTACACTTTAAAATGAAAAGAATTTTGGAAATTTCGATTGACTCACCGAAAAGTGGTCCAACCATCTTACTACATTCATATTGATTATTTTATACGTGTCTTTTCCATATTCATTTACTATTCATTATCACTATTACAAAATGAGATCCGTGTATCAGAAAACACATCATTCAAGAACTGATCCGATAAAACTAACAAATTAAAGTTAAGTGAAAATCATAACACCCTCGCTACATTTTGAAATGAAAAGAACTTCAAATCCTCAAAAATTTGATCGACTCACCTGAACCCGATCCCACCATTTTAGTGTCTTACTACAACCATATTCATTTACTATCTAACCAAATATATTTTGGTCTATTGGTTAAGACTGAGGTACTGTAAACGATAGATCACATGTTCGAATCCCCGCTCCTCTTCTTTGTACTACCTTCATGACTCATATGGATTAAAATAAATATTCATTTACTATCCATTATTACTATTACTAAATGAGAATTATTGTGTATTAATTTGCTGATGAATGAATTTATTAATGCAGAATGTGGACCAAGGTGCACAATGAGATGCTCAGCTACCCAATACAAGAAACCTTGCTTGTTTTTCTGCCAGAAATGTTGTGCTAAGTGCTTGTGTGTCCCACCTGGTACTTACGGCAACAAGCAACTATGCCCTTGCTACAACAACTGGAAGACCAAGAGAGGAGGACCTAAATGTCCTTAATTATTTTAGGACTATTTATTTTGGACTCATTTATTTTTCTAAGTATTATTACTTTAGTTTTCCCAACTACTCAAATTTAGGAGTATTTATTGCTCTTACTTAAAGTAGTTGTAGTACTATCGTACTCTTTTTTAAGTTCTAACTACATTAGTATTTTATATTTAGTAGTAGTATTTTAGGATCTATTATTAAGAAAAGAAGGAACCATGCACCTAAGAAATGGTCCTTTATAGAAGTAGTTTATTTGATGCAATTACATATTATAATTTGATTATTTGTATGTTTATTTTTCGAATTATATGTAATGTATTGAATTTGTCATTACGATATGAATTATGCAAGTTGGGTTTTGCACAATAATGTGGTTAGTAATTTAACACAATGAAGTTAATTTTATACATAGCAGATATGGAATCTTTATGTGTGCGTAGTGTGTTTGTACATTTGCAAAATATTGAAGAAAATTTTGATTACAAATAAGTCATAACTTTAAGAATTAATTAAAGGTGTATCTTGACGAGTGCATTCATCATACACTCGGATGTACCATGTACATGGTGCACCCAAGGCTATTTTTTGCTCATTTATTTATTTGGAGCTCTACATATTATGCGATTATGTTCATTTGGAGTTTCAAATTATCAATGAGCAAAAAAATAGTCTTGAATGTACCATACTCATAGTACACCCGGATGTATAATAAAAATTCCGTTATTTTGACATTTTTCGAACTTCTCAAGGATCCAAGCATAAAAGGATAAATTCTCTGAAAATACTCTAAAGCAAAATACTCTAGAAGTATTCCTTGGATTCTGAGCAAAAGCAACAACCTGACTGTGACAATCAGAAATTAGGCCCATAAGACTTTAAAGCTAAATTTGGTCTAAACAAACATATGCATCAGCACCACTGACAATTTGGGCTTTTAGCTTACTCAATTGGGTTGGGCTAACAGTTTATGACCTTTTTTATGGTAATAAGATGGGCCTAACCTAAAGCCCAATTGAGTTAGGGATGTAAATCCTTCTCCCATGACACACAATTCTTAACATTAGACCAAATTTCTTGGCAACAATGTACTATCTCAACTTGTCCTTGGTTTTTCTGGACTTTGAAATCCACAGTTTAAGAACCTATTGCGAGAAATCCACAGATAAATACCCAAAACAAACACAATATGTATATAAGGCTCGAGGGTGTAAAATGTTTTCCATGAGACCATGACTATGGGTTTTTATTTTCGACTTATTTTTCGTTTGATTAGTAAGGTGTATAAAACAAGTTATCCATCAATGGAGAAAAGCTCTTGTATAGGTGAAAATCATTTTCCTTTAGAAAATAATGGGGAGAACACATTTTCAGATCTTCCTTCCTCCTCGCTCCTTAGCAATCTTTTACTCTCCTCTTATCCAGCATCTCCCTTTTCCTTCCATTTTTCTTTTTTCCATAGCTTTTATTACACTGAACCAAACAAAGGAAAATTAACTTTGCAATTGAATTTTTCATTGTAAAATATTTTACATGAAAAATCATCTTACATTAAAAATATTTTACATCCAATCAAGAGGAGCCAAGTATCAAAGATGTTACAAAAAATATTCATGTTTCCGTAGAAAAATGAAGTAGCAAGTGTCTAACCTATATTATATTGTTGTGTATCCTACAATGGTACTTGAGATGAAATGAGTAGATCAAGTTTCTTGATAACAATTTCGGGATCGTGAACATCTATGTCATCGAGTTGATTTTATACCGTTTTGAAAATATATATAAAATAACTATACAACATATAGGATAACTGCATAACATGATGAATTGGTTAAATGAAGTCATGTTTAAGTTGTTCTCATATAGTAATATTCATGTCAAGTGAGTTTTGTATTTCTCTTAATAACTTTGTGGTGTGTCAAAGATAGTAAACTCTAATACAAGGTTCATAGCCGTCAAAATTGGTATGTACCCGTTGACCCGAACTAAAACTCGTTTTTCACTCGAAAATAACGACTCGAATATGATCCGAAACCCAAAGTAACCCGACATGACCCGAATTAAAATGGCCCGGACCCGAATATACCCGACCCGAAATTGGCCCGATAATGATGACCACAACCCGACCCGGACCCGAAAAGTTATCATATTAGTTACTTTTTAAACATATTTAAGGAAAATATTGTCATGAAATATTATATATCATTTAGTCACTATTCATTAATTATTTAATTTACTCTTATTAGTCTTATATGTGTTTTATTTATTTGCGAGATCGAAAACCCGATCTAACCCGAAATTTCATGGACCTGATATTAACTCGTACCCGTACGAGCCCGACCCGAACACAACCGGAATAAAAGTTGACCCAATTATGACCTGATCTGTACCCGACTCGTTTGACCCGTTTGCCACATCGCACATCAGTGCAGTACCCCAAAGCATCAGAACAGAAAACTTCATAGTTAATCAACACAGATAAGAGTAACATCTACATTTGGTGCTTTCTCTTGGAGAAAATCAGATTGCTATTTGATTTCATAATAATGTAATGAAATCACATAATTTGGCAGCTTTTAAGTCTAATGTAAGTGCAGTTTAATGCTGATTTGCTTGTCCCTAAGTCTGAATATATGCTGTTGGTTTGCCACAAAATTTGGTGTCAGTAAATCAACATGACAGTATGGCAAACTTAGTTTATGTTAATAGCAGTAACTTAAACTGATACAAAATACACAGCCAAAAAAAAAAAAAAAAAAAAGAAGAAGAAGAACAACAACAACAACAAAGAACAAAGAACACAACCAAAGACCACTAAAGAGGTTGTTTCCTCATATGATTTTGTGGTATACATCCGCTAGTTACCAAAACTTCTCATACAGGATTGAAAAGAAACCAAACCAATTCAACCAAAACCAATAACAAATTCTATTAATTTCATCTCCTACACCTCCAAGCTGATACAGAATAAAGTGGGCGATCTTGCCAGCAGATGATCACACACCCGTTTTCCTCCTTAATTCTATAGCCATCACAACTACAGCCTTGCAGCAAATGTCGTGCTTGCAACATACCGATATAGCTCAAGGGAACGCTCCCAAATCCAGCCATATCGAGCCTTTGCATCCACCTATCGAGCTTTTCATGTCTTTCTCTTCTTTCTCCTCCTTCACACGCGATAATGTTCTTGATCTCATCCCCGAGAAGCATCTTCTCTACTCTCCTTCTCTCAACTGATGTTCTTGGCAGGGTACTCTCTAAGCAATCGAACAATGCAGCATAGAAGTACAATGCCTCAGACAATCTCTCCATTAGACCAGAACCATTATGGTTTGAATCTTGCTCGGCTATCACCATAATCTTTGGGGACAACCCCCACAAAGCAGCAAGAAACCCATCCATTTTTGCTGAAGCATTGATTGAGGTAGGTGATGATGAAGCCGAATCATTACTTGGGCTACTACGTCTATTAACATTAGTAGCAGCCCCATTTACATGATTCAACAATGCTAATGAGGAACTTTTCCTTTGAGTTTCATCATCTGAGGCTAAAAGGGTATGTAGTTGAAGGACCGAGCTAATGGCTAATGCTTCCCCGGTTTTAACACGAAGTTTTTCAATATCAAGATTCTCTAATTTGCTAACTACAGGATTAAACTGAAATGGCAAATCCAACTTCTCAGCTTCATCAGTTAACCTATGAGCCACTTGTTCTAACACCTCTTTCTGCTGATGTACACCAGTAATTCTCAAATGAGGTGGACCTTCTGGCCTTGCACTCAAGGCCTGAATAAGGGCAATCCATTGTGCAGGTTCTGATGCATTAAGATCAATGATATGAACCATTTTCTCCCCCTCCATTGCATCGATAATCGTCTGATTCGTTACCACGAAAGCCAGCTTTAAGAAGGGACACAACTCAAAAAACAGCTTTCTAGCAAGGATTTCCTCTGAAACAACAGGCATTCTAGTGAAATTAAGAGCTCTAAACAATCCAGGCCATGATTTGAGAATCCTTTCAGCAAGGGATTCGGCGAAATAAGCAGCAATTCGCTGCATTGTATCACCATCAGGTGTGGCAAGGTGAGAGATTTGCTCAAGGGCTAAGTTTGCATTGTCTAAACTACCAGTAGATACATGATTTGCACAAGTAAGTAACAAATGTATCAAATAAAGACCCCTTTCTTCAGGTTTTAACTCTCTAAGCCAAGGATGTGGTGAACCTAAATTTGGTGACATTCTAGAGAAAAATTGAAGTGGTGATGATGAAGTTACTGATGATCCATCATCTTGAAGCATTGGTCCCATTCAACAAATAACACCCAACAAAGAACAAAACTTTATCCTCTAATTAAAACCCAACAACCCCCAACAAAAAAGGGATTATTATATCTTAACTTTAATTATCACACTAACCAAATTAAGCAAACAACAACTATATGAAATGGGATTTAACAGGTCAAATTCAACAAGAATTTTTGGATGAATAACATAAACTAAGCAAGAACTCAGACAAGAAGATTAATCAAAAACAAACAAGATAGATCAATTTCATCAAACTTAACACTAAAGTTAAGGTATGAAATAGAAGAAAACAGAGGAAACTACCATGAAAAAAAAGCTTGAAAGATGAGTAAATTGATTGAAATACACCAAAATCTTTCTGGGATTTGTAATTCACTCAAAACCCATAAATAACCCCAAAAAAGTTCTCAACTTTCTGATTGAATATAGCTCAATTTCTCTATATGTTCTTGTTTCTTTGCCTAAATTTTGGTGGGTTTTTTTTTCTAGTTGCAAAAGTAGGGAGAAATAAAGAGAGGAGAAGAAAAGAGGAGGTTAGAAGAAGGGTGTGATTTGAAGGACTCCACAAATGAATGAAGGGTACGTTAGTAGACAATGCGTGGTAGTAGTTTTTGTCGTCAACTGATTTGTTTTGTTTTGTTGTTCTTTCTTTCTTTCTTTCTACTCTTTTCTAAAAAAAAACAGAGGAATATGGAATTTGTGAGAAGGAGAGCCTCTTTGTTGTTATTTGTTTCCTAATATTTAAATAAAATATATACTAGTAAGGATCATAATTTATATGTATAAATTAAAAAAAATAATTATTAATATATTTAATTAGATTAGATGATTAATTTGTGATGTTAATGATTCTGAGGTAAATAGTGTGTGTTATAAAATAAAATGACTAGTATGAGTAATTGTTGACTTTTATTGTATAATATGTATATAAATGAACGATTTTTAGATTACTTCGAAATGATAAAGGAATGATTTTCAAGTAGTGTTTTGTTTAACTTGTTTTAACGATTGATACACGAGTTAAGAGAAGTTTATAAAATAGAACTATTATATTCATACAAGTCAGATTATGAAAACGCGGGTTATTCTTATGTTAAGATTTGCAATTTGATACTACTTTTGTATTTTTTTTTGTTGCAACATTTGTTTTTTCATATTTGTCGAGACGATTCTTTGAACATTAATATCTCTTATTGGGTATAAGTAAAAATTATAAAAATCTGATATTTGGAATCCTCGCATTGAGATGAATCTAACAAGATCATACTTGATTATGTTTTTTTTATATAATAATGCGAAATAGTTTAACAAAGTTGGTTCGTGAATGAATATTGCCATAAAACCAAACGATACAACTAAAAAAATACGAAGGTAGTATGATTGAGCCCTAGTGTGATAAGTAATACTTCATAAATTAGATTTAGGAGATTGAGCAAATAATGATAAGAGGGTGTCTTTATAGTAAACTAGTCTTATATGCACGCAATGCGTGCAATAACGTGTGATAACAAATGGAGTAGAAAATAAATTTAATTGGGTAGAATAATTGTCTTTACATTTTATTTTATCAAAAAATTGATATTTTAAATGTCCTACTTTCCCACCTTTTTTCATTCAAATGAAACAGTTAGTTATCCTCTTTTTTTTTTCTTTTTTTCCTTTTTCTATTTTTTGGTGTCCCCCATGTGTTGCCTTATAGAATAGAGATTTTCAAATTTAAGCAAGTCCGATCAGATTTTTCAAGTCCAATTATAAATGTGTAGACAAGTAAAAATTCAGGCTAATTAAGACGAACAAAATTTATAAATTCAATTACGATAAGTGATTAATAACAAATAATTTACGGTAATGGAAAAAACTAATATTAATTTACTATAATAATCAAAAGTAAAAAGTATATTATTTTATCCATGGGAAAAGATTTAATGTCTTTTTCTTCTCACAAGAAAAAAAAAAAAAGTCTCCATTTTATTCAATGGATGGTTTCATCTTGACCTGATGTGAGTTTAGGAATCAGGGAAAAGAGCCAAAGAAAAAGCTCCCCCAATTTATTCCCAATCAACACTTGGCTCCAAACATGCCTTAACAAAGACAAACAAAAGAGCCTCTTTTTACTCTTCTCTCTCTCATCAGTCATCTCTTAAGTTTTTGTTTCTTTTGTGGGGTTAAGTGTGGGAATTTGCATGGAACCTCACAAAAAAAATGCTTCCAAAAAGTCATTTTGTTTGAAAGCTAACACAAAACCAAAGACACATACAAATTGGTATTTATCCTTTCTTCCTATTCAAGACAAACGAGACAAGGTGGTTAAGGATACTTCCAAAAGTAGATAGCACATTTATCTTTATATGTGGACTCTCTTTTTAAACCTTCATTTGTCTTCTTTTGCCAACTACTTATTATGACTTCAACTTTATGATTTTTTGGGATACAAATAGATTTTGGATATACTGTCTCCGATCTTTATTAGTTTATCAGTATTTGTTTTTGGGGTGTCGTCTATTAATTTACCTATTTTTTTAAAAAAAAAATTGGAATGAGATCACTAACTTTCTATCACATATATATTCAACTTTAACATAAAATAATAGTTTTTCTTTCTTTCTATGTCCTACAATATTGTTTCTCCTAAAACTTTGTGAAAAAAAAAGAATAAACTAATAAAAATCACAGGGAGTACTTTTCTTTTTCATTTTATTTCTTTTTTTCCTAAAATATTGTTTCTTGAAATGAGATTTATATTTGGGGGGGGGGGGGGGGTGTTTTTGAAATAAGATGGAAAATCTTATAAAAAGCATTTTTAAAGTTGTGTTGTGTGTATAATTTGTTATCATAATCAGCATGTTTTATTATTTTCACTTTTATAGAAATTTTTGGAAAAAAATAAAATTAAAACATTTGAGAAAAGGAGTATGTAAGTAGAATTCGCAATTTAAACAAATTGGAGTAGGTGTAAATAAGTTATAATAAGTTTATTATATTTGAGAAGAATGAAACTTATAAAATCACTATTTGTTATAGGCAAAGATTTCAAATATTTTTTACTATTATGCTTTTTTTTTTACTCAATGAGGATGAGAAAAAAGGAATTGTGCATTAAGTGTTGCATCTCACTATCGAATAATAATAAGACTTCCTCCGCTCCAAAATTATTTCAATACTTGTCTTTGACAAAGAGATTTAGAATGGAGTAGGAAATAAGGTATTGTGTTAATATTTATGTTGAAGTAGGGTGAGAAAATATTTGTTTAGTGTAATTGTGTAAGTGTACCTATGTGTAGGTTTATTTCTTTTCATGTATAAAAGACTAAAAGTATTGCTTCAATGAACGAATTACTCAAAAAAGACAAAGGTTGTATTAATTTTAGAGCAACGGAAGCATATATTATTGACTACTTGTACAGTCGTACTTATTAGGGACTCTTGTTTTCAAATTAGATTATGATGTTAATATTAAATATATGTGTACATGTTTTAAGGTGACACATATATATAAACATCTTTAACATCAACAGTTTAACACTATGATATTTCAAAAAAGGAACACTATAGTTTAAGAAAGAATACTACATTGAACTTATTACTTGACAAATTTCACACTACAAGCAACCATTTTAATAAGATCATGTTTAATGAACAATAAAGCACAGGCAGCTGTAGGTCACTAAAAGGAGCTTTAGCTGATATTGCACAATTCAACTTTTTGTCTTTTTTCAATTTGTCTTCAATCAAAACCAAGAAGACAAATTTTAACAAAGAAAAATCAAGACTAGTCCAAAATTTTGACTGATACAAAGTACAATATGAATTGAAATGGAAAATAACGTAACGCGCACAATGTTTTTACCCATAATATGCCTAACTTCATTTTTGGTGCTATTTGGCCGAATTTATACATCTCAAAATCATAGTTTTATGTACTTTTCAAAATACAAATTTAATATTTAATTTATTTTTCTAGCGCACCTATTTAAATTGAATAAATAATGAGATTATAGGAGGTGTTTGGTTTATTAAAAAGAAAGGAAAAGAGTATAAGAAATGGTTACAAGGAGAATGAAAAAGGTTTTCCTTTGATTAAAAATATTGTTTGGTTAGGACATCAAAGAGAATGAAAAACTATATTATTATTTAGTAATAATATTAATAAATAATAATAAATAAATAATAATAATAATATAATAATAATCATAATAATTAATAATAATAATAATAATAAATAATAATAATAATGAATAATAATAGTAAATATAAATAAATAATAATAATAATAGTATTAAAAATAATATTAAATAATAATATAATAATAATATAATAATAATATAATAGTAAGAATAATAAAAGATAATAAAAATATATATTAATTTTAATAATAATGATAATAAATAATTATAATATGTAATAAAAATAATAATATAATAATGATAATAATAATAATAATAATAATAATAATAATAATAATAATGATGATGATGATAATAATAATAATAATAATAATAATATATAATAATAATAATAATAATATATAATAATAATAATAATAAATAATAATAATAATATATAATAATAATATAATAATAATAATATATAATTAATAATAATAATAATAATAATATATAATAATAATATAATAATAATAATAATAATATAATAATAATAATAATAATAATATAATAAATAATAATAATAATAATAATAAATATAATAATAATAATATAATAATAATAATAATAATAATAATAATAATAATAATAATAATAATAATAATAATAATAATAATAATAATAATAATAATAATAATAGTTGTATGGTAGAGGGATATGGGACAATCCCAAACCTTGGGGGTGGTACGTGGAGAATCAATCTAAGGATAAAGAGGATAATTCTAATAAGAAAAAGGTAAATGGTTTGGGAAAAAGGCACTAACCAAACACTCACAACGCGAAACAAGGAACTTAATTCCCTTTTCCTTTCTTGAAACCCTCCAACCAAAAGCCCCTTAGAGTACATAGATCTTTCTTTTTTTTAATTAGAAAAGATAATTGGTCCGAAGACCAACCCCTGCTAGGCTACTAGCATATAGGGCACATCAGTTCAAAAGTTGAGTATAAGGTTAAACTACCCAGAATTAAATGCCCAACATATTATTAGGATGATGATTCAAACTCTGGATAATGCCCTGAAATTCAAGGTGGTACTCTACTCATCTTTCCCTAAAAGTACATAGCTATGTACTCCAAGAAGTAACATACACTTATATAACATAGGAGACCAACTTATAAATTAACTCTAGGATGGTAATGAATTAGCGATTTAATTATGTTGATTGCAAAAGTAAAGTGAGCAACTTATAAATTAAATCAGTGGAATATTTTATTTTCAATTGTTTTATTTTACGGTGCAACCTTTTTTTTGGCCGGAAAGAACAAATATTTATTAGACTTTTATGTGATCAGATTCTCCTCCAACATAAATTTTATGTTTCACACGTTTTAATTTGATGTATGTTGTGTTCAGTTGAATTAACTTATTTAACCTTCCTTAAATGAATCTTTGAAATTCAAAAACATGGACCTTAAAACAGGTATTGAATTAGCTGCATTAATAATTGTATACAATAAGCTTTAGTATTTTTAAAATATATATATACACACACGAAAATAAAGTCGAAGATGATGCATTGATGTTGTACTGTAGTGAGTAAATAATTTTGCAATAAGACAAAGCATTTACTAGGTCTTTGAAGCAAAAGTCCAATGCTTAATTTCATAGACTTTAAGGGATGGTTATGTTTAACTTTTCAGGAAAATTAATTTTGTCTTTTTATGCCACCGACTACTTGAAGAAGCTGGTTAGTGTTTTATAGGCATTAGTAGCTGATTTCATTGACATCTAATTAGGTGAGCTTGTAAAATTCTATTAGTACAACCAACACAACAATAATTATTTATCTTTGTCATTTAAATTGGATGTAATAAATATAATATTGTACGAGCATCAACGAGTGTTACCTAATTGCATAGGTATCACTTCTGATTTCAGGAGTATTGAAATCGAGTCTCATTTCTGGTAATATTAGATTACTAATTTATTCTCCCAAACTTGCTATGATTTCTCCATCCTTACCTACCTAACAATTAAAAAATAATGATAATATTGTGTGTACAAGCTAAGTGGTACTCCCTCTGTTTTTTTTTTATTGTTTTCACTTAGAATCTTGGCACTATTTATACTTAGTGAGAACTTTCTCAAATTTTTTTCAATTTATAAGAAAAAATATAGTCATGTGGGATCTTATTTGATTCGTCTCAATTAGTACATTATTAATATTCAATCGTTATAATTTTTACTAATATATAATGAAAGATATTTAAGTTTAAAAATGTGCGTTGGAAGATGTGCACAGGAAAGTGAGAAAGATAAAAAAAAATAGAGGGAGTATTACTGTCTGTATCTAAAGTTTGGGGGTGGTTATGGTTTGCTCCACTAGTAAAACATTTATATCTATGCTATATATCTAGGTTTGTGCAAAATCTTATCTTGATAAACTAGATATTGATAGCAATAACAAACGAGATAGTTGGCTATAATGCACTAGAGATGAGCCCACGTTTCAATCTCGAGATCATGTTTGGTTGGGGTCAATTTCATGCTTGATCGAGTCAAGTTAATTTGGTTAAAACATATACACGATTAATTTGGTCCATCTTTTAGACACGTGTAACATACTTCAATGACTGTGCAGCATCAAAAGTAATCAAATATATGTATTATCAGTAGGAGTTTGTCTAGGCAACCAACCGTTTGAGTCTCTTAGGAGACTCAAACAGGGGTAATTTGGTCATTTTAAGCCTTGGAAATTTCACGCGCGTGTTGTTTGGTACCAATGCTAGGTTATATTGGTACCATTGTCCGAAATTTTGATACCAAAGTAAGGTTGTTTGGTACCAATCCTGATAACAATGTGATACCAATACCAGGTTATAATGGTACCAATGTGTAACTTTTTGAGTGTTTGAGTCTTTTTTGGACTCAAACAGTTGGTTACCAAGGCTTTCTCGTATCCCTATCATTTAAGCTTGTTAGAACAATCATTATTGATAAACTACTCCCATTGAAACCTTAGTAATATACGATTCTCTCAAATATATATGCAATTATCAGTAACCTCATTCATGCTAATTAGTAACTCACGTCGCACCATCAATCGATATAATACAACGACATACATATTATAATAATTAGGTAAAATTTAGGTCGTATTTGAATTCTTCGAGTTCAGTTCTGATCAAATTTAAGTTTTTCTCGACAACTTGAACTAAAGACGAAAATACCCAAATGATCTTAAAAAGTGTATTTGACACATTTTGTACCCTAAAGTGAGTCGACAATAGCTCATATGCCGACACCGTACAATATATACTTTGATCAATCAGCCCTACAATAATACAGTAGTGTATGTTGTGCATGGCTCTAATTTATGCTAGCTACTTACAACCGCGTTAATAAGTACATATATATAATCTTGACCTACTTAAAACTCTCCTATAATTACATATACTGTCATGGTTGTTGGCTGCTCATATTATTACTCATGCAATATAAAGCCATAAAGTTTAGAAATTTAAGTTTTGATTTTTCTGCTCTAATTATTTGCAGTAAGTTGAGGGCCATATATAACAATAGTACCATGTGGGTTACCTTGTTCATGAAAGTCCAATATTTACAGGAGAGATCCAGCTATGAATCAAAGGCTTTTTTTGGGGTCAGTCATCATGAGAAATGACAGCAAATTTAACGTTTCGACTAGGTCTTGTTCTTTTAGATTAAATTGAGCTGAACTAAACTGTGCTGAACTGAACTGGTTGAAAATTGTGAGAGGAAACTACTGAACTAAACTGAACTGAAATTAACTGAGCTAAACTGAAATGAACTAAACTGAAAGTAAGTCAAAAAAATAGTACCCTACTAGCATTTTCAAAAAAAGTTACTTACAAAAGATCAATGAGAAAGTTTCCTAGAAGTATTATATTTTTCTTCTTTTTTTTCTGCCAAATTTTTATGTTTACAGTTTACACAATGGCCAAAAAAGTTTGAACCTGCATGCTATGCCTCTCTTCACGTACATTTCCTTGAGTCATGCACATATAATCAGAAAAAAAAAAAATTACATTATTCTAGAATAAAGAAAACACTTTTTTAATGTTCATATACTAACTTTTATCATAATTTTTTTCTATTAATGGAGCATAAGAGAAAATTTTGTGGAGGTGGTTTTAGAGGTGTTGCATACTTGCATATAGTTTTAAAGAGGTAATCTGACGGTAGTATATGACACAAATCCAGTGCTTATGAAATTCTCTAGAGACAAAAAAAAATGTTAATTTGTGTCAGATAAATCAAATAATTGAACTTCCACGAGGCTATGAATAGTTTTATACTCTATTACTCCCCCTCACGCAACTATATGAGAATTTTTGGGGGTGGATGAGATTTGGACCCGTGACCTTTATGTCATGCTGGCTTTGATACCATCTAAAAGAACCAATTCAACCAAAAATTAAAATTGGTGGTTGAAGTCACATGAATAATTTATACTTAGTCAATTTATTTGTTACATAGTAAGTAGCCCTCTGTTTCATTTTAATTTACACACTTATACTTTTCACGTATGCCAATGCAAAACTTTGATGACATATATCTTTAGTTTTGTATTTGTAAAAATTATAAAAAGTACATATTAATAAAATACATGCTATGATAAATCTAACAAGATCCCACATGACTGTATATTCATCCGCGTATAAATCACAAATGATGGTCAAAGTGAAATTTGTGAATAATGTAAAATATCAAAGTGTAACAATTAAAATGAAACGGAGGGAGTATACATTACTCTAAATTAACCTAATAATGGAGACTACGGGAGAAAACTGAATAGACTTTCATAATATAATATTGCTATACTACAATATCTTAATTTTTAATATATGGTTTTTACATATAACATGATGTATGTATCTCTTTCTATAATCATAATCTCCAGAAGGTAATTTGTGGCATAAATTAAGAAATTGGTGTACTAAACATTATCTTAAGGTTCAATATATACTTCTTTATTGTGTCTAATATATTGTGCTTAATGTCTTTCTAGGAGTATTATTTAACTTAGTATGATAATACATTAACATGCAGTGTTACATCATTAAGAATCCCCATCAAGTAAAGTGCATATACATGGCATATTATTGGAATATTACTCTTTTCTTTTCGTAATATAATGCTTGTATTTCTTTTTAAATGTCACATAAAATTAATCATGTTTTAAATATTTTTACTTTTTACTATTTGAGCTGAAATATATAAAATCTTAAAGATGTAATTCTATTGGTGGTTAGAAATATTTGATGTAATCTTAGTGGTTAAATTTGGTTTGTTTGGATCCATGCAAACTTTTGTTCCACTCTATATCTAATGCTAATTAACATTATTTAATGTTGCTGGTTAGTTTTAATGTAGTTTTGGTTATTTTTAACCATAGATCTTATTACTTTTTACTAAAATTAAAAAGATTTTATGTTTACTTAAATTAAAAAGACAAATAGCTTTCTAATACAAGTACAAAGTTAAATAATACACATAATAATTTTCATTTTATTTAATTCTCGTGATGACGTATATTCCCTTTATTTCTTTTTTTGAGGGATATACTCCCTTTATTTCTAATTATTATCTACACGAGATATTTACTTTACAAGTCGAATATGAAATAATATGAAATGAAAAGGTTAAAAAAAATGTTCAAAAAGGTTACACAGGCTATTTAAAGGGATTGTGAAAAGGCATACAATAAACTTCTTTTAATGAGAAGAACTAAACTGGAATATCCAATTATGATATTAAAGATGTAATTGTTTTATTAATAGTAAAACAAGGAGTATATTATAAAAAGAGCAAATTGGATTATATACTTTTTGACAAAAAGAAAAACATCTGAGACCACATTTAACATTCCTCTTATAATAATAACTTTGTCAAATTACTTTCTAATAATATATTCCCTTTGTTCCATAATATAATTCCTGGTCTGTTTTGGAAGTTAAATTTTAAAATTAATAATCAATTATTCTCATTAATGTATACGAAAAAATATACTCACATGAGATTTTGTTAGATTCACTCTCAATATTTAAATTTATAATATTGACTTTATTTTTTATTAATACAAAATAAAAGATATTGTCAGTCAAAGATAGGTTTTGGAGACGAAAAGAAAAAAAAAAACAGAAACTAGTACGTAACGCAACCACCAAGTCATGTTTCCACTATACCATGTTTGATAAACTTTTAGAATAAGGTGGGAAAAATATTATAAATAAATTTTAGAAAAACTGAAATTATGAATACTATAATAAAATAGTATGATTTTCTTGACTGTTTAACAATAAAACCGACCTATTAATAATTATAAACATATAGATATAGTGGGACTGCAACTGCAGCTTGTATACACAAACTTGCAGACAAAAACATAAGTTGTTGGATGACCAAATTGTCTTTGGATCTCACATGAATGTTGTAGTGGAGTTTTTGTTGAAACCACGTTCACCTGTTTCAAATTTGAAACAAACCCCATTCACATTATTAAACTTTTTTTTTAAGGTAAGGCGAAAGCGTCCTAATTGGACCAGAATCTCGCACAGGTCAACCCGACTTGGATTTGCAGGCAAGGCCTCTTGGAAGTAGGGGATGGTAAGGGGAAATCTTCGCCCCCAAAGTGCTCCTAGTGGAGTTTGATCCAACAAACTAAATCACTAGACCAAGTACTACTTGGTACATTATTAAACTAGACCATATAATATAACTGAACTACACTAATACAAATATAATAGTATGTTTTCAGCTTTGTAACATTTGTACTTCATTTTAAGCTTTCCATGAAATAAATCACAAAAAGAGATAATGGTCTCCAAAGGAGGACAGCAAATGAGTCATATAACATGAAGCCATAACTGATCATGGGCCGGGCAAAATCGGGTCAAGCAGTCTTTGATGCCAGGACACAAGCCCGAAAATTGCCATCGTTTGAGCCGGAAATGCTGCAATTCAACCCGAACACGACATACTTGATATGCTTTGCTCTAAGGGACCCCTAGCTCAGCAATGAAGGGTGGAAACCGACCAATTTTCCATCAACATTACTTTTGAGAGTTCTATGACACCATGTAGCATACTAGTATGAGCTGCAAGAGCAAGAACTGTATTAGTAAATTATATGTAACAACCGTGGCTAGATGAAGAGTATTTTTCTCCAGAAAATGTATTTCTCGTATTATCTAAGTGGTCATTCTTTATAAATGGAACCAAAGGCCTATATGTTCCATCCTCATTTGGGTTAATTACGCCAACAAGCTCATACATCTAAAGTAGAGCTAAGAAACGATCCAAATACAAAATCGACCTAGACACGACCCATTAGATCAATTTGTTATATCATGCATGTATCCTACCTTTTTAAAAGACTGATGTTTGAGAGCAACCAAAAATCGAAACGAGACCAGCCACAAACACAACCCGTTTACCCAAATTGTCAGCTCTAATCTCACGCAGATGGAGTCCAAAATATAGATAGTTAGATTAGATACATACCCAGCCATGTAGCCAAAGATCCCGAGTATAGATGACTTTCAAGATTTGACTTGACAATCATATCCTCTTAATTGGGAAAGACAAACAGCAATCTTGGAACCTACAGCTGCATTATTCTTCACAAGAGCGATATCTAGACGTAAGTCAAGGAAACATACCAGCCAATTCAACAAAATCAAGAATCGGAAGTTGGAATCTCGAGTGAAAATGCAGCAGAGTTGATTCAGTTGTATTGAAGCTAAATCAGAATTTTAGGGCACCAAAGGATACTAGAAGTCAATGAAGCTCCTCCAGTCAATTCGTTTACTTTCGAAAGCAAGAATGGGGTTTCAGCACTTCCCTTTATGTTCTGTGCCCTGAAAAATATTCCAAATCAATTCACATTAAGACTTAATTAGAGATACTACAAGCAGATTTAACTCAATTATAATTGAGAAATTTTATGAGATTAGTATGATAGTATCTAACCTTGCTTCAGTCAAGGCTCTCTGTATTGCAGATTCAACAAAGCTTCCAGAAGCAGAATGTTCTTTCGGAATAGGAACTGCAATTAGTATACCAGTTCCGAGCTTGAGTTTTGTGTTGGCATCTGCAATTTAAAGGATTTCCATCAAAATGACAAGAAATATCCAGCATAAGAGATCAAAGAAATGGTAAGTAATTTGTCAGCACCTATTAAGCGAGCAGCATCTTCTGGGGAGTTTATGCGACAAGAAACCTAAAAACAAAGCATTAAACGATAATATATTCTTATTTTACAAGAGATTGCTCTATATACAGGAATAACATATTTCAAGAGACCTGAAAATGCACTACATGATACATGTCCACTATTTAGATTATATAGGTATTTGAGGTACATGGAGCCAAGGACTCTGTTCAAAGATATCTGACCATTTTAAGACCTTCTGATTCCATTTATCGTCATTCAATATATTCATGCACTGTGATTTTTTCGTTTGACATATATCAACACATTATAACTTGGCAGTTTTAAATATCAATGCATTAACTCACAACTTCTAAGAGCTTGTACATGACCTCGAATGACAGCCAATAGGAAAAGGAGAAAAGTATCATTATATGAAATAGGAATTGATGGCCTAAATACTCTTAGACTAATGCCAGATTTCCTATATGCTACTCGCCAGAAAATAATGAAATTATAGAAGTGATGATAGTATACCTTACAGCCGCTTGTTTCAGTAAAGAAGGCAGGAAACTCATTAGTCCTATATCCAGCAACACAAACTCCCTGGGTTTCCTGTGCCAAACAAATGGGACAAAATGAAGACCTTGAGCTGATATAGGTTATGGAGGCAAGATGAAATTCTGGATCTTTCATAGGTTTACAGTACCAAGTATTCGAGGGTTCTAGATATGTCAAGAATTGATTTAGCACCAGCAGAAACCACTGCTACTGGAGTCTTCCCAAGCTCAGTAAGATCAGATGACACATCCATGGCTGCAAGAAAAGTATTAAAACCAAGAACAATGTATAAGAGTGTTGGTCACTATTGACTCAAGCTGACAAACATTTTCCCTTTTACATCCAGGGAGAAATTTTAAAATTACACAACTAAAAGATTTGGTAACTTAAGTTATGGATTTGGCCTCCGTGGATTTTAGTTTTGTTATTCGATATCAACAAACTCACTCCTAAAATATATTACAGCAACATGATCATAATGGCAGGGCTGGGGAAAACTCTGCACATTCTGCAATAGAACAAGTAAACACCCATTAACAGAAAGCTATATTTGTTGCATAACAAGGAATGTCACTGTTTCTTATAAGAGGACATCAGGCTTCCCTGAATCCACTCTCTAACGCGATACAGGCATACAACATTATCAAAACAATTTTTTTCATCAAGTTAACAGATACGCAAAAAAAATATGTCAAGATGCATATCAGCACATATTTAAAGATAAATACAAATATACACACACATATTAACATCATCCTCATCATCATCAAGCTGGGAAATCTGCCAATGTAGTAACATAATCCAAGACTTCATAGAAGATATACTACTTCTGGTCTTCTAAACCAACATAACCCCAATACCTATAAAGAGGTTCCCACCTGGGGCATATCAAAGAGAGTCGAGTATATCCAGTCTCTCCCTATGATAAGCTGATAGCAGAAAGGTTTTTTCTTTCGACTCTTGATTAGAAACACAATGTCTATATAGAACTTCACATTTAAGACTGCAGGAACGTTCATCCATTTTGATTTAGTCCTGAAAATAGATACACTAAAAGAAAATGATAATTATTTAATAAAGCAAATAACAAGGACAATGAGAAGAGCTCTGTTTGTTAGATTTCCAAAATCAACTGCCAATCACAATGTAATGTATGAGTCTTATGAAATATATTCTGGAGCGTCTATGGCCTTGTTCACTCCTGACCCTGGCTAGTCTAGGTCAAGTGTGCTAAACTTTTGTTTACATATCACAGCATTAGAAAAGAGTAATTACTTTGCTCTCCGTGTCTGTGTACTCCTCCAATTCCTCCGGTCACAAAGACTGAAATGCCAACCTGCAATAGTACTCATGATAGTCAGCCAACAAATGAAGATAGGAAAGGACACAAACTGTGCAATGCAATGTTGGGGACATAGCTGACCATTGAGGCAAAAAACATTGTTGCCGAAACTGTTGTAGCACCATTTCCTCCAGCGGCAATCTAGAGCAAAAGTTAGATAGTTTACTTCAAGTGAAATTAGAACCAAGCGCAATACATTCATGTACAATAAACATTGTTTGTCGAAGAAGCATGAAGACCAAACGAGACAAGTAAGAAAGACGAACTAATTGAGAAGTTTATTTGCTATACACACTTCAGGTAGTTTGTCACCTGTCAGAGATTTCCTGACAGCCAGGTTCATTTGACAAAACTATAAGGGGATGCATCCTTGTCCTTCATTGACACCGAGCTCCTGGCTGGCCCCAGTAATATGCTAAGTACTGATATAAGGGGGAAGGGACACTTTAGGTAGTACTTTCATAAGTTAGTGGCTTGGAGAATAAGTAAGTTTGGTTAGAATAGAAACTCTATAAATAGAGGAAGTTAGATCAGGGAAAGCATGGAAAATATTAATGAGAGTTCTGGTGAGCTAAAGAATTTATTAGGAAGGATCAAGCCTTTTGGAAGTTTGTTACTATATTTACATATTTTCTGCAATTTCCATTTTATTAATACAAATCCATTTTCAGTCCTTAATCATCATTTCAAGCTATATTAGCTATGTCAGTTCTTAAACTAATAACTCGCAAAAAGAGAGAAGAAAAGACAGCGCAAAGAGGCTGGAAGCTTGAAGGATCACAGTGCAGGATAAAGAGACAGCCTGTCTAGATAGACTAGATTCCTAAACATTGGTAATAACCATTAAACATGATATGAAATATGTAACTTTTGAGAGTTCAGATGATTTATGAGACAATAATATCACACCATATCACACCATTACCCTAATATCTCTAGTAGCTTAGGGACTCAAACATATACAACCTTAACCATAGAGCTGCAAAAAAGTCCTCTTTGATCCTCAGCCTTACAATTGCAAAGAGGTTTTCTCAAATATACCAGAAGCAAGGCAACTCACTGGCAACCACTACCAGTACACAGCAAAAATAATAAGTTAAGGATAGTTTTGAAAAGAAATAAAGAAACTCTCTGATCTAATCCATCATAATCCAAATTCTAAAGTTAGAAACTTTACCCACTAAGAGACTCCTCAAAGTTCAATGACAAAAGCATGACTATCTTTGATATAAGCTAAATTAAGCTACATAATTGGCGCAAATCATGTTCGTCTGGTCGTCACTGATGTCTTTAAATAAAAATCATATAGCGTGGATGGATTAGCAGTTACAAATACATCAATTTCTTCCCAAAAAGTTGATGGCTAGAGTAGAAGCTTAAAAGACAACCCAGTCGCAACATGATAGCTAATAGCTTTCACTTATTGGGATTTTTCAATAAGAAAAAAAAAGCACCAGTAATATATGTAAAGTGAACAGGTGGATTTCGAAGATACATGCAGAGTACAAATTCTGATTTAGCAGCTTCACAAAAATATATCACTGTATAACAGGTTGAACCCCCCCCCCCAACAGCCCCACCCCCCAACCAAAAAAAAACACGCACACAAACATCAACATAAGTCCCCAATGTCTCTAGATAATTTTAACCCGGGCGATGCAGTGATGAGGCAAGTAACGTCATCCACAGAGGCTATTCACATTTGAGCTGAAGCACAACAACTGTTTGCAGCTTGATAATAATAAGAAGCATGGAAACTTAAAGGAACTAGTTTGTCTTAGTCCCCAATAATCCCAAACCAGAGAATGTTCCCCCCCCCCCTTCCCGGTTCAGCCAAACAGAGGTGAAAGCTTAAATTTATTGTTGAAATTGAAATACTTTTAACTTCAATAGAAAAATAGGTCTAACAGCAATTTATTTTCACAGGGCTTTCCTCAAACATTTTCAAACTCTAAGCACATGAGAACCACATGAATAAGATGGAACAAAAGTGTGGCTACATGAGAGATCAGCATGTAGTCATGTATGGGCTTAATTATCAACACTTGAAACATAAAGCTGCTTCCATATGAACAAAAGTGGAAAAGGCGCCAATTTTAAGATATATAAGTATCAAATTTCCTTCTTCAGGCAGATCCAAGGCTGAAGGAAGCACTTACAACTGCAGCAATGTCACGACGAGCAGTCTTTAGAACTTGAGCTCCAGTTCTAGCAAGTCGTTCCAGTTCTTCACTTTGGAGACCTAATCATTACAATAGATTTGTTAAACTTAGGGACAGACGAAACTTCGATATTTTCCCACTTAATTAAGATGTTTTTTAACGCGCGGGGGGGGGGGGAGTACATTAGCAGATTTCATCATGCATCTACTATTACAAGTAGAAAACTGTTTGCAATCTCCAATGATGACTAATGAACAAAATCATATAAGATAAAATCCACATTTCTCTATCCTTAGTTCTCGTTTCTTTGAAGAGACAACCCCCCCCCCCTACCCCACATCCACAAACACACATAAAAAGAGGACATCTACACATATTACCTGATAACTTGAGCAAAATACATAGCGAATATGTAATAGACAACAGTAGGGCAAATAAAGGATTGAGAAGTAAGCACCTATGCGTGGAATTCCATCCAATATAGCAATGGTTGCAGGAATAGCTCCATTACTTCTCACAATTGCCTCTATTTCCTTCGCAGTTTCCAAGTTTTGAGGGTAGGGCATTCCTGATATCATCATACATAGAGCAGTCAGCAAGAGCAAGGGAAATTGGTAGAAAGAAATCAACAATTCATTAGCCAGTTGGTCGTATTACTCGTTTACACTAATACAGTTCATTTTAGAAACAGTCAACCCAAGGAAGGACACAGTACTTCCACATCCAAGCATACAAAAACATCAAATAATATTCAAAAATAACCAGGTCCAACCGTCCAATCCTTACAATTCTTGTTCTTTTATTGCGTAGAAATTCTAATTTTCTAGTTCATGAATTCACAAATCAAATTCATATGTTCAAAGTGCAAAGAAAAACTCGAAATTGCGCACATTCTCCCTTTAATTCCTTTGAGGAAGATTATTGTAATAGCCACTTATAACCTCTTTCAGAATCCAAAATTCCACTTCAAGACAGCAAAAATACATTAGAACCAGCCCACATTTCCTTTCAATTGAAGGAACTATAGTTTTAACACGCGCGCACACACACGTACATGAGCACGTGCATACACACACATACACGTACACACAAAAGTTTCAATTTCAGCCTAACTATATAATCCAACTTCATGTAAATTACAACATATTTGAGCTCAATAATCAAATTTTACAGCCAACCACAAAACCCTTTTCAATCAAAGTAACAAGTACAGAAATTCACAGTAAAAGACTATATTTTACAGCATACAACATACCATGGCAAATAATAGTAGACTCCAAAGCAACAACTGCAGCTCCACGAGATAAAGCATCAGAAACTTCAGGGCTTATTTTGATCAACCCACCCTACATTACATTACACCAAAGTTCAAAATTTGACATTTCCTTCAAAATCTAAACAAAATACTATCTACCCATCAAAATATTCATAAAGCACAGCACAATAAATAATCAAAGAAATCAAAACAATAATAAAAAATATATGGCGGGCAATCAAAATAACATAAAATTGAAAGGTTCATGACATGAAACCTTTGAAAGATGAGAACTTGAAGAAGAAGGTTGAGGGTGTAGATGTCTTCTGATGTTAGAGAGTCTCAGTGCTGCTGAATCCATTTCTGAATTTTCTACTCAGCAGTAGAAGAGAATGAGACCCTTTGTTTGACTGTTGAACTGAACAAGTTTTTCTTTTTTTGGGTGGTTTTTATACTGACAGAATCTATATGAAGATGGAGCAGTTTACCACATCTGGATTCTGGGGTTCTGTACCAGGCCCAGCCTCATAAGAACTTAAGAAGAGCATTATAAGAAGACCCGTTTGTACCATTTGATTTTATGTTTGAGCATCTCAATTACACCCTTCTGGCATTCTGGGTTTGTTTACTCCAACTCGTTTTTGCCAAACTTAGGATATGTTTAGTTCACCTGAAATTTTCTGATCTGAACTTATCTGAATTGATCTGATTACAAGATCTTATCTTTTAGATTTTTCACAATATATAAGGAAAAATATAGTCATGTGGGCTCTTGTTTGATTCTTACTAATATGTAATTAAAGATATAATGACTTTTAAATATAAGCATGATCTGAACTGATCTGATCTGAACTGATCTGATCTGATTAGATCTGAAATAAGCAAAAATAAGGTGAACTGAACATAGCCTTAAGGCATGTTCTCCCCAACTTATTTCAGTTCAGTTCAGTTTTAAACAATACTTTTACTCTCACATATCACTATTCATTTCAGTTCACTTTTTCAGTTCAGCTATTTTATGTCGAAAAAAACATGCCCTCACTCATTTTTGCCGAACTTAATCTTGCTAGATTTGGCTTATTGTTGATAAACTTAACTTAATATTTTGTTGAAATTAACTTGTTTTTACTGAAACTTATTTTAATAACTTGAGGAGAACAGCTTCTTAGAATAACACGTATGTTAAAACTTAAATGTAATTAGATTCTATTGTATTGGCCTTGGTAGAAATAAGTTTTTAAGTTTTATTCAGTTCATTTATGTGAGAATAAATTTCATTTAGTATTAAAAAAAAAATATGCTATATATAGTCCTTACAGTTGCATATAAGACATAAATACACTACTTAAAATGGAAATAAGTTGTGAATTAATGGAAAAATTTTGCATCAACTGATATAATAAATGATCAATTAATGCAACTTATTTTCATTTTTAGCTTCTTATATATAGTCCTTAGAGCTGCATATAGTTTTTTCCTTAAAAAATGTAAATTATATGAGAGACAACAATAAAGATTTCGTAAAATAAGTTTATTTCTTGTTTAGTAAAAATAAGTTCAATTAAAAAAACATATCCGCAGATATACATTCGTTAAATAATAATAAGTTCTTTGTAAAAAAAAAAGTAAAATTTTGTTAAAATGAAGAGGGCATTTGCGTTCATCAAAAATCTACCGGTTAAGTTGAAGGAGAGATTTTACCAATTTCACATGGTTACGGTATGGAGCAATGATATACTTGTAGTTGAGTAAGAGCAACATTATTCTATCATATCAAAGTACAATATTAATAAATGGAAACTTTTCTTACCCAGGACATAGCCCGAGCCTAATAACTAGTTTATTAGTAATTGTAAGAATATTAGTATGCATATACCCCCAAGCAGGGCTCCAAGTTCAGAAATTGTGTCTTCCTATTGTGCACGGGTTGAGAATGAAAGGTCAAATGCACACATCTATCGAATAGGTAAAAATCACTAGAGTTTGAAAAGGAGCAGGATTTGGTGCGGACGTGCGGTGGCTCGTTGGCCAAAGCGTGGATTATGGACTAGGGTGCACAATGTTCATGGTGCATCCAAAAAGAACATACAATTAATATAAAAGAACACGAACTTTTTTCAACAACTTTTCTAGTTATAAAAAGAACACACAGCTTAAAATTAAAGAACGTGTAAATCTATATTTATAAAAGAACAAATGTTATAATGAAAAGAACATATAGTAAATGAACATCTACACTCAAGGTAAAAGAACATATACCTTTAAATTTAAATTCGAAAAAGGAATCTTTACTTGCAAAATTCAAGGAAACAAATGACAATAATTTTTTAAAATTATAGACTCTAAAAATGATAAAACGACGTAGTTTAGAAAAGGGTGCACCATGCTCTACATGCACTTGGGTGCATGTACTTATTTGTGCTCGTTGGCTGCTACAAGAATGGAATATTTGAAAGCACTCGGACTTGCTTGCTATTAATAAGCCAACCTTTTGATCTATACACTCTGCATAGATTGACATAATGCAAAAGGCCCCCATTAGCACACTCGAATTTGCCAATAATCTCATTGTTCGATGGCACATCAATCTTGAATTACAACCTATCTCTCCATCTCATGTAAAATATTAATAAATGAAAATTATAATTACTCGGGCATAACCCGGACATAAAAACTAGTTAAAATCGATAAAAGCAAATTTGATCATAATTAAGACTGCTATATCAATTATTTTATTTATAATATCTTTAAAAAAGAGAGGATAAAAAAACAAAAAACTGATATCAACCAGGTATATGGTCCAGAAAATTTGAAATTCTTTGCCCAACAAACCATAAACTTGGAGTAACAACCACCAGTTCAAGTTCCTGCTTCTCTCTCTCCTCCTCTACTGCATTCATGGCAACAAAACTGTCATTCCCTCCAATTCTAAATTCATCCTTCAAAGATCAAAGAACCCTAAAAACTTTTCAATCAATCACTCCTCTTTCTTTGACACCCACAAATTATTGGCCTTGTTTAAAGCCCAATTTCAGAAGTTTTTGCTCAGTAAATTCATCAGTAATTCGTGCTGTTAAAGAAGATGTCATTCAATCATCAGATTCAAAGACAACCTTTGATTCCAATCCTTCTTCAGCTTCAGCTTCTAAGTTGGTTCTTGTTGTTGGTGGCTCTGGTGGTGTTGGTAACTCTCTTTATTCATGTCTCGTATATTTCCTCCGTTTAGAAATAGTCGCACCATTTTATAGTCGCACCATTTTAAAGTTTACCTTTGTCGATGCACGATTTCAACCATTAATAACTTAGGTATCGTTTGGTTGCACTTGGGAAGTTGATCTTCCCTTGATTTTTCACATGAAAATTCACTTCCCAGGAAGTAAACAAAATTGTTTTGTAAGCTATGGGAAGATGGAATTCCCATGGGAAGTGACACTTACCTACGGGGAACTAGGTAAGCAACTTCCCCCATTGTGTGGGAAGTAGAACGTCCTAGGAAGTGCAAATTCTCATGATTTTGCCAACCAAACAACTCCATATGCTTCTACTTCCTAGGAATTTGCACTTCCCATGATTTGTTTTGTCAACCAAACAAGAGTAGTTATTAGCCCAAACTGATAGGAAAATTTTCATTTATTAATATTATACTTTAAAATGATAATACTGAATACCACTTGGTCAAGTGGTTAAGAGTTTAATTTATGAACTTGAAGTCACTAGATTATTACCTATACTATTTTTAACATATGTGGATTACATGAAGTAAAACACCTTTAAGACGAGTGTCACATGGCACCGATTTTTGTGTGGGAATGACTTTTAATATATTTATTTATGAAGATGATGGATAAGTAAAAATTATAAAAAGTTAAAAGTTTTAACATTCTTTAGATTTTTTTAATAATATATTGGTTGTTCTTCTTCAGTTAAGCTTCTTTTGTTGGGTAGAAAAACTGTGATTGCACTAGTGCAAACTTGCAATTCTTTTCCAGCTAATTTTGGCGCCATTTTCGAGCATTGATGATGTTCTAGAATGTGAATTTGTTGATCTTACTTTGTAAGAAATTTAAAACTTTGCCTTAGTAGTTAGTTGTACTTAGAAATAGACATGTTGGTCTTTGTATTTTTGTTGTGTTTTGTGTTAAACCTAATAGCTTCATGTTCTAAGGCAAAAATTGTTGATTACTAGAGTGTTGGTTTAAGTTCTTATCTGGTAAGATTATTTTATGATGATGGTTTTTTGTAACTAATATTATGATGATTAGTAAAACTATCTATAATTTGCTTCCAATGAACTACAAACTCAATCTTGGCTTGTTTTTATATATTAGATTGTAATGCACAATTTTGAAGGAAACACAATGTACTTTCCCTGCTTACTCACTTAAAACTAGCAAGCATTTGAGTTCCTCAAGATACTCGAGGCTTTCATTCCCAACCAAACCTTAGCTACGAGGTTTTCATATCAAATCCGTATATTTATAATTACGATACAAGAAAGATATAGTCACGTGGGATCTTATTACAATCATAAAATTGTGTATTTTCTAATTATCAACTGTATTTTAATACGTTATTTATATGTAATTAAATATATTAATAGGCAAAGATGTGCATCAAAGACCAAGAAAAAAACAAATTGGTAAAGTATATTGAGACAAGAAGGAGCAGTATCTCTAGATGTGTTCCAAGGTTTAAACTTTGAAGTAGGGATAGGAAAGAAGTTTGGATCATTGGAATACTTTTTGTTGCTTCTTTGCAGGGCAGATCGTAGTGGCGTCATTGATCAGCCGCAATATCAAAGTACGGCTTTTATTGCGAGATCCTGAAAAAGCAGCCAAATTGTTTGGTGAACAAGATGAAGAGCAACTACAGGTAATTAATTCAATATGTTCTAATCGATAACTCGATATGGACTATGAACTAGTATAAATGTAAGACATTGCTGTCCATAATTTCCTCTCCTATACCTGATGGTATTTCATGTCGCGAGCTAGTCTCTTTTCCTTTCATTTATGTCCTGTGAAGATTTAAAGTTTATATTAAAGGAGCTTTTAGAACTTTGGCAGGTGTGTAAGGGGGACACAAGGAACCAAGCAGATCTGGATCCATCGATTCTTGAGGTCCGTCCTAATGAGAACACCTTGAGTCGAGTTAGAGTAGGTTTAGTATAATGATTAACCTGTGGATTGATAATGTGGGTAAATTCTGGACAAATCTGTCTTTTAGGGTGTCACACATGTTATATGCTGCACAGGGACGACAGCCTTTCCTTCACGAAGATGGGATGGAGACAACACACCTGAAAGAGTAGGTCTGTTGCTTCTTGAATGCAGTCATATTATGCAAGTATGTATATACACTATCATATGATATCTGAAAAAGGTGTCACGTTTCCTAATATAAAGGTCTATGAGTGGCTTTCCTCATATGCATTTAAATCAAGCGATAGAAATGGGATAGAATACTACTTAAATTTTTGTACGGGTACAAATACAATCATGTCATATCATTAATGAGAGACTGAAACAATGTGATAACTAACTCCAGACAGATAAAATAGCTGACATGGTAACTGGCAACTATTATACCTGTTTTTGGATCACTTGCCTGATCTTCGTGCTGACTGGTAATTTGTGTACTAATCTGCAGATTGGGAAGGTTTGAGAAACCTCATATCCATACTTCCGTCAACTCTGAAAAGATTCATTCTTGTTTCATCAATTGGAGTGACCAAGTTCAATGAACTACCATGGAGGTACGACTTTTCACATATACATACTACATAGTGTGGTAGTTGATGACTGACCTGATCAAACTGCTAACTGGCTTGTTTGATCAATTTTCCCGATGTTCATCCTGCAGCGTCATGAATCTTTTTGGCGTTTTGAAGTACAAAAAGATGGGAGAGGATTTTCTTTGTGATTCTGGTATACCTTATACTATAATCAGGTTCGATTTGTGGGACTCTAAATGAATTGCCAGGATCTGATGCACACCACTAATTGTATAAATAAGATCATTATAATTAGACTATTATTGTAATATAATTTCTCATGGGCATTGCCTTTTGTACTAGACCTGGAAGGTTGACTGATGGCCCGTATACCTCATATGATCTCAATACTCTGCTCAGAGCAACAGCTGGGGAGCGCCGTGCTGTCCTCATAGGTCAAGGTATGCTACTTTTGCCACCTTCAAGACACTTAATTGCATGCTTACTAGTTTCACAAGTGAATGTTTTTGGTTACGGAATCAAATATTATATCCGAAGAGCATAATCATGCTTCTGGCAATTCTTAAACTAAGTCAATCATTCTTCTGCATGCAAACTACATTGCTATCTGCATGCTATGTACAGTTTATAGGACTGTTCTTTCTTCACTCGAGAGAATAGAATTAACATCAAGCGGGGAACTTTCTAGTACACTTTTTCATGAATGGCTCCATGAAAAATTTCGGAAACACAACCGAAACCTTTCCTAGAATTCAAAGATTCGGAAACAGGTAACATGACCTTGCAAAGATTCGGAACAAGTGACGGTACCTTCTGGAGAGTTTTCATGCATCAAAAGTACTATGGTTCCCCCATCTTATTGCATATTATGCTTCCTTTTATGGAACTTAATAATATCCCTCTTTGTGACATGTTTCTGTATTTCCTCATCTGTCTACCCTTTCTTGAATTTTGACCAGGAGATACGCTTATTGGAGAAGCAAGTCGAATTGTCGTTGCTGAGGCTTGTATACAGTCACTGGATATTGAATCCACAGAAGGGCAGATTTTTGAAATTAATTCTGTTCAGGTTATATAATACTTGAAATTCTTTCTCTCTGAATTGTCATATACTAGTAGCATTTTCTTTCTGCATTTTTTCACCAAAAGTTGAAGATTATCTTGTTATCTTTAGGTTGAGAGTGTTGTATATTGCAGGGAGATGGACCAGGAAGTGATCCACAGAAATGGAGAGAACTGTTCGACGCTGCTCGGGTGAGATAAGAATGCCTGATTAACATGCAGAAGGCTGATATTCTAAATTAGTTCCAGTGTTGAATCATTTTTCGTCTTTCTGCACTGTTGTGCTGTATAGACATATAGTAACTATAGTCTATAGATGACATGAATGCTAAATATAGTGTATAAAAGCATTTATAGCAGTGTTGCATTTCCTGAAAAATACTCTTCTTGGGAAACTTTTCAACAAAGAAATAGAGGTCAAGTATATGGGAGATATGGAGAAAAATCAAGGTAACCAACTGATAGGCTGATAGCCATTTCTATGTTTTAAGATGTCCAAATTCACCCATGCTCAGTGATTGATTGGAATATAGTAATAGATTTTGGTATTGGTCTACAATTCCATGTAAATATGTGTGGAAAGTCTTAATATTATCCACAACATTTGATTTCCCTCATCAATTTCTATTCATACATGACTACTTGAGGATGCACTAACATTCTCATGGATGTTAAGGTTTTTTGTTGTCTACTAAATGGTGATTAGTTATTGGATTTATCCGTATCAACCGTAATATATATTTCTTCCGTTCTTTTTCTACTACAATAATTGGGCTTTTACACTATTTGCTCACCATCCTTTTCACTATCTATTGTGATTTTTACGTAAAGAAATATATTGTCATGTGGGGCCTTGTCAGATTCGTTTCAATATACCCCTTTCAAGATGCATGCAACACTTTCCATTTAGGGGTTTTTCATGATAGATGCAACTCTTTTTTTAACCTTATTTGGTAATTTTTTTGGGCTGTGAAATTACTTAAATGTCCTTATCTTATAAAATTAGTATTAATTACATATTCTAATACTTCCTCCGTTTCATAATACTAGCTACGCTTCTCAATTCACGGACTCCTATGCAATTTTGGAGAAGAGAGAGGTAGAGAGTAAAAAGAAAAGAGACCCATATGAGAGGAGAGAGATAAAGAGAGTTTATTGCCGAAAAAGGAAGTGTAGCAAGTAATGTGAAACTTCCCACAAAGACAAGTATAGCGAATATTATCGCCTCGCCTTCCTCCTTTGTGTTTCATGTCTGCTCAGTTGAGCCGGAGGTATGGAAAATACCTCTTGATGGTATGGCTTAGTATCTCCCATATGGAGTATCAAAGTTCAAGTGTTGGTGCAAGCAAAATTTCAATATGGTTGGAGAGGAGGGTTGGGACTTGTTGGGTCTCTGTGTGAGGGTAGCCGAGAAGAAATTTATCTTATCACGGATTCTTGAAAAAGTGTCCAAATATATATATACATATATCACCTCCGTATTTTTATATTTGCACCATTTGCTTTTTAGCACTATTCATCACCTAACCTTGTAATGTCGTCTCACACTATTATACAAGAAAAACCATAGTCAAGTTGGGTCTTGTTAGGTTTATCTCGTGATGATTCCAAATATCAAATTTTTATAATTTTTACTTATGTCAAATAAGAGATATTGACATTTAATTAAGTATCTCGACAAATGTGAAAAAACAAATAATACAACTAAAAAAATATAGAGGTAGTATATTGTAAATATTTTGATATTAATGTAGGCCCAAGTATCCAAATGGGCTAAAACTGAATTCTCAATATGTACTTTAGCCATATTTATTCATACTTTAAATTTGTTGGCTATGCTTTTAATAAAAAAAACTAATATTGAACATGTATTGTAGTAGTAGTTACTAGGCCTGAATTACATCATGAATAATTACAATTTTTATTTATTAATAGTTATTTTAAATTATAACACCAAATATTACGGTTTAATGGTTAGAGCTTTAATGTAACGACTTGAAGTAATGAGATTACATTTTACATCATGCATTCTTTAATTTTCTGAACTTCTATTCATCGCCCTAAAAGTACTTAAAATCGCCCTAAAAAAAGTTGAAATTACATCTCTAACCTTTTCCTTCTTTTTCCCTAAACCACCACCACCACCCACCTCACTCCACCATCATCCACCTCCTGCCACCACCACCCCATTGCCACAACCACCCACCATCCACCTGGAAGGAGTCAATTTTTTTTAAGACGATGACCGCGAACGTCTGGCCTGGAAGTTTGCTCCATGAGGTGAACGTCTGGCCTGGACGTTCACTCCATAAGGCGAAAGTCTGGCCTGGAAGTTTTCCCCATGGAGCGAACGTCCAGGCCAGACGTTCGCCCATCTTCCTAAAAAAAATTCGCCTGCTTCTAGGTGGGTGGTGGAGGAGGTGGCGGGTGGCAATGGGGAGGTAGGTGATGGCGGGTGGTTGCAGAGAGGTGGCAGGTGGTGGTGTTTGGTGTAAAAAAGAAAAAGGGTAAAATAGTCTATAAAAATAAAATTAGGGTGATTTTAAGTAATTTTGGGACGATATTTAACAAAACCCTTAATTTTATGTGGAGTACATGAACTAAACACTCTAAGCAATAACGTCATATGACAGACTTATCTAGGAACGACTTTTTTAATATACTACTATTAGTATATATGAACCATAATTCACTAGACATATGTGATCATTTCTATTGTTGAATTAAGTTGTTATAATAATAATTTTATGAAACAAATGATTTTTTTTAATAAAACCGATTTTAAATATATAAGCTTAAATATTGAGTCTTAAATAATTAAAGAGCGATTTCTACAACGATATTCGATAATAAATCTAATTATAACAAATCAATCGTTATAAAGCAAAATCACATATCGATAGCTAATTACGAAAAAATGGTGTCAAAATACGAAGTAGCTAAATAATAAAGAAGCAGAGGAAGTACTTAGTTATGGATAAAAAAAAAAGACTTATAATTTCATGCATCCGAATCAACTCAAGTTGATAAAAAAAACAACCAACAAACAAAATGAACTTTAATAAAATTGTTACGGTCCTTTAATACTTCATTCAACATAAGATCGTCCGAGAAAATATGACCATTCAATTGTCATATACATAGCCAAAATTAGTTACGCACTTAGGGCCTACTATTTTCGGCATAAAACAACTTAACTTAACTGAACTGAATCGGGTCGAGTTGAGTTGAGCCGAACTAAACTAAACTAAACTAAACTAAACTAAACTGAATTGAATTAAATTGAATTAAACTGAATTGAATTGAATTGAATGTAATAAATATATAAATAATATGTAAACAATAATAATATGAATATTAAATAATAATTATAATGATAAGTAATACTCCCTCTGTTTTTTTTTTATCTTTCTCACTTGGAATCTTGACACTATTCATGCATAGAGAGAATCTTCTCAAATGTTCACAATTTATAAGAAAAAACATAGTCATGTGGGGTCTTGTTTGATTCGTCTCAATTAATACTTTATTAATATTCAATCGTTATAATTTTTACTAATATATAATGGAAGATATTTAAGTTTTAAAACGTGCATTGGAAGACGCGCACAGGAAAGTTATAATGATAAAAAAAACAGAGGGAGTAATAATGAATAATTAAAAATGAATATAATAATAGTATTTTGGATATTTTAAAATGATAGTTATAAATAAATAATACTAATAATTATAAATTAATAATAATAATAACTAATGATAATAATGATAATTAATAATAATAATTTTATATTATTTGTATTAATATATTAATACTTGATGATGATTATATAGTAATAATATCTAAGAAGTAAATTACTATTACTATTTTAATAATTATATTTAATAATATAATAATATTTAGTAATAAAAATAATGTTTGGGTCGGACCACGCAAAATTGCATCATAAACCGTTTTGACGCGATCTGATTGGTTTATGGGTTAAAAAACGTGGGTTTATTTGTGCTTTTGACCTAAACCATGTTCCTTCTAATAATAATAGTAATAATTAGGAGTAGAGCTATAATAAACAAAATAATATATAGAGATAATAATAATAATAATACTTAATAATAATAATATAAAAATAAATAATAATAAGAGTAATTAGTAAAATAAATTAGACCAATATAATAATAATATCTAACAAAATGGTTATAAAAGAATGAAACTGAATTGAACTTAAAATAAGTTGGGGTTAACCGACCCTTACTCTAATAGTCTAATGTGCATTATCCTAGATAAAAACCTAATCAAAACCACAATTAGATAAAACTTGATTTATCCAATAAATTATTTACCAACTATTAATAAAATCTAATGCATGGTAGAATCCTACTCATCAATATCAACGAAAAGGTAATAAACCTGATAAGTAGATAAATTAATTATTACCCATAACAAGACTTTTAACTCCATATTGGACCTTACCCTCCATAAATTGACCAAAAATTCTTCATGATATCATGAGCTCATCACCACTTGTGCTGTTGTATACAAACCTAATTGGCAATATTTTCTCATTCCTTAAGACCCCCACCCCCTTATTTTTTTTAAATTAGAAATTAGAAAATATACTTAAAATCGAATATCAATTTCTACTGGGATACTAGCTTATATAATATACCAGCTCAGAGGTTAGATACAAAACTAAACAGCTCAAAAGTGAATGTCCTAACATATTATTGGGATAAGAATTCGAATCATAAACAATACCCGAAAAATTAAAATAATACTCCACTGAGCTACCACCCCTTCCTTCCTCAGCACCCTTAACAACCCTTTAATCCCCACCATAAAAAAAAACCTCGCTAATAATCCAAAATCCCTAAATATAAAAAAATCCCCAAAAATTATTTTACCCCTATAAACCTAATTATTTCACCTTTTTTCTTCTCTATAAACACGTTTCTCCGAATAGAAAAATAAAAAAAATAATTTTTTCCCCCATTTATTTCAATTTCACCTCTTCCAAAATTATTTATTTTGCCCTCATTATCTCTCTCTTATTCTCTTCTTAAGAACTTTCTCTCTCCTCACAAAACCCAAATCAACCCTATCATCGCTTGCCCCCCCTTTTTTTTTACCCACTTCACCGGAAAACCGCGCTTTCTCTCTCCTACTTTTCATCGGCGATATAAACTTTTTTCCGGCAAAATACCCTAGATTTTTCCCAATATTATTCGATTTTTAAGGAAAACATATAATAATTTCCCGATTTTCCAAAAAAAGTTAAAATTAAGGAGAACTATTTTTATTTTGAAATAGTAGTCCCTCCTTAATTTTTTTTCTGATTTTCCGACCAATTTTCCGACGTGGGTTTTTCGAGCAGGTTTTGCGCGCGATTATTAATTTGTGTATCTTTCTCTCTCCTCCTCTTTCATTGATACTTTCAATTGAGCGCTGATTTTTGCAGGTATGGTGGATTTGATTAGTGGGTAGTTAATTGCGTCGGAAATTTGTGATTGATTTAGGGTTTTTTTGGGGTTGATTTTGCTTTTTGATTTGATTTTAGGGTTTGTTTTGATTAGGGAGTTTGTTGAGGTTTTTGAGTGTTTAGCTTGTTTGTTTTGGAGTGTTCAGTGGTCGATCCATTGTTTGCCTAATTTGATTTGTTAGTTTTATGGAGTTTGGATTTAATTGATTATATTGATGTTTAGGTTTGAATGAAGGTTATGTTTGTGATCAATTGAATATAATTTTAGTATTATGGGCAGAAGTGTTGCTTTTCAGCTGTGTTTTGTACAATCATTGCAAATGTTCAATCTTTTTTGGAAGTTTGATATGGTTGCCAAAACCTAGTTTTTGTGCTTCATTATCGTTTGCCACATGCTGTCTGAATGGTTTGTGCATGAATTTTCGGACTTCGAGTGTGGCTGATCACGCAAATTTTCAGAATGGATGATGGGTGTATATTCAAAGTCACCTTAATTTTGTTAGAAATTCTCATAACTCCTTGAAAGTAACCCTTTTGTGTAAAGGTTTCTTACAACACTCACCTCATATACATGGTTAAAGACTTAAAAGTGGCGCCCGACGACTGTACATACATCTTAACCTAGTGCTAATGAGTTTTATTTTATGGGTTGGACCTTTTAGTGTTTGCTGTTTGTTTTAGTTTGTGTCCCATGTAGTATGAGGAATATTGATGCTTTCTCTGACATTGTCTTTTGTTTGTGTTTCTAGGATTTGTTTCTGGTTTGCTGTGCTTTTGGCATCAATTTGGTAGCTTCTTTGTTAATTCCATGATAGAGGATGGCATTTTTTAGGGACTATTCGAGTGAGGCTGTCACCCACAGAGCAATGGAGGACAAGAATGCAAGTCAAAATGTGAATAGAGTCCACAATTCGATAGACATAGACTTGAATTCGAGTGAAAATGATTTTGAAATGAAAATGGATGGGAACTATCAAAGTGATGGTGAACCAGATATTAATAGACTACCAAACGAGATTGCTGTTAATGATGGTGCTGATTTAGGGCCATCAACCTCCCATACATATGAGAGAAGAAGTGGAAGTTCAGCTCCCAAATGGGGGTCTAATTTCTGGAAAGGTAGTGAACCTGTGGGCTCCCATGATGTTTCAGACTCTGGACACGAATCTAGGAGTGGTTCTGAGTATAGGAACGATGAAGGGTCAGAAGGTAATTCGTATGGTGGGGAGGACAGATTAGAATTAGAAGAGTTTGAAGAGCAGAAGGAAACAGAAAAGATTCCGGTAGATGAGATGTTGTCTGATGAATACTACGAGCAAGATGGGGATGATCAGAATGATTCACTGCAATATAGAGGTTTGAACCCTGCTACTTTGAATCCCAGACCACAATCAAGGACCATTGTGCCTACGAACTCGAGTTCACGAAATCGGAGGAGACCTTATGGTGACGCAGATTATGCAGAGGAAGAAGATGAAGAAGATGATGACGGGGCTGATGGTTAGTCATTTAATTTCCTATTCTTTGACTTTGCTTCCGAAAAGCTGTAGGGGATACAATGAACATGTGTTGTGCTTAAGTAGTTAATCATGTAGTGTTTTATTTATTTGTCTTCTCTTTGGGGGGTAGAGGATGGCATGATATGAAATTTCATGATTTAGATTTTCATTTTGAAAGTTTCCTATCTCAATGCTTGCAGGAGATGATCCTGACGATGCAGATTTTGATCCTGAATATGGGGTTGCTGGCGTGCCTCCACGGGATAAGGTTGTCTTAAATAAATTGTTAAGGTCGGAGGCTTTTAATTAGTCAGTGTCTATCATGTTTCAGCTCTTCTAACTTGTTTACTATGCTATTTGAATACCATTAGGATGATGACTGGGAAGTTGAAGATTTAGATGAAGATGTTGAAAGTGAAGGAGAGCTTGATATTTCGGATGATGATGATTTATACTATACGAAGAAGCCCAGGGTTGGTCAACGAGGCAAAATTGGAAGAAATGCCAAGGCTAGTAAGGGACAAAGATCTCTCTCTGCCCCTACTCGAAGAAGAAAAGGTAGGGTATCAGATGATGAATTTTCTGCTGAGGATTCTGACGATGATAGTGATGAGGTTGTTAGGACAAGGAGAGGTGTACATCCTCGCAAAAACAGCAATCTTGCACGCCAAAATGAAACCCGCACTTCAAGCAGGTCAATTTGCAAGGTTTCGTACGCTGAAAGTGAGGAAAGTGAAGAAGTTGATGAAGGGAAAAATAAGAAGTCACAGAAGGTTTATCATTCTCATTCTTGCTCTTATAAAATTGCGTAGCTTAATAAAGTATGTGAAGAGTCATTTCCTTGTTTTTTCTTCTGACTACATTCACCTAGTAGAACTTGGGCTTTTTTTTTTCATTTTTATGAATAAAATGTGCTTGTTATATGAATTAAATATAGGTGATTTATATACTACGTAGCAGCTTATTTTGCGCCCAGAGTCCCTAGACTTATCAGCTAAAGCGTTATTTGTTTTTGCTGCAGTCTCTGGGTCTCTTGTTCATCTTCAGGGTCTAGTTTTTCTTATTTGTATTTGGGAGTAAGTAGTTGCATTTAAATGCCGGATATATTAGAGATAAGCAATAACTTCTTTGAATTCCATGCTCATTCATGATGGCAATACAATAATATGTATGGACTACCTTTATAGATGTACTATTCAAATGGTTGAGCTTTCTTTATATATCGCTGTCTGGCTTCACTGTAGATTATAGAAGAGTTGACGTTTCGTTCTTGATGTTTGTTTCTTTGTTTGCTATGGGTACCCTTTTCTTTTGTGGCTGGAAGGGTTTATTTGACTTGGATCGTCTTCATGTCTCAGTATTTGTATAATCGTACTTACAGGAGGATTTTGAAGAAGAGGATGCTGATGCAATTGAAAGGGTTTTGTGGCATCAGCCAAAGGGAATGGCTGAGGAAGCTATGAAAGCCAATAAATCCACTCAACCTGTATTGTTAAGCCACTTTTTTGATACTGAACCAGACTGGAACGAAATGGAATTCTTGATTAAGTGGAAAGGCCGATCTCATCTACACTGTCTGTGGAGACCATTAGATGAGTTGCAAAATGTAAGTTGAAAATCATCCTATATTTCCATTCTAAGTAGTCATTTCTTTGCTGTCTTGATTAGATGTTACTTGTGGTTATGTTGAATGCTGGTCTAATTTGTTTTGGGCATAGTGAGCTTTCTTTTATATGATTTTCTCTTTCCGTTGCCTTTCTGGACTCCAGCTCAGTGGTTTCAAGAAGATTTTGAATTACATGAAAAAGGTTGCTGAGGATGTAAGGTTTCGGATGTCGGTATCCCGTGAAGAGGTGAGTTGCAATTTCCCCTTTCTTTCGTTTAAGAAAATTTAAATCTAGGTCTTCAAGAGCATGGACTAATTAGTGGGTGGGGGGGGGGGTTGCAGGAAACATTGACTATTATTAATCTGCTATTGTTCTGTTTTGCTGACTTAGCTACATTTTTGCTGAGTTTGAAGACAATTTTTCCTTTTTGTCTTGTTGAATCTTAATTATTACAAAGTAATTTATGGAAAACTATGCAATTTGCAGTTCTTTCTTGTGTTTTTGTTAATTTGTGTGTTCTCTCTTAGTTAGTCCTTTTCTAAGTTTAGATTTGCTATAAATTTGTCCAAAAGATTATACGTGTTTTTATTTCTGTTCATAGGATGTGCTGATGGTGGCCAAAGATTGACCGTAGTGTTTGAGTTTCATCCTGTCCTTAATGAATTCTATGATTAGTTTGTTGATCCATGAGATGCCCCGAATATTTTTCGGGGTTACTTTTGAATAATTTGAGATAGCAATGTTATTCAATTTTAATTTTAATAATTAGGGGTAATGAGAGGGTGTAAATTAGGGAATGAAATAGCCAATCTTTCATTTATGAAATTCTTTTTAGTATTTTGGGTAATGAGGGTGTAATCTAGGTGGTGAATAACCTTCATTTTTAGTCATGAAATTTAGAGATTACACAATTCTTCAAGAAAAGGGTAAAGTCTTCCACATCCTTCATTGGCAAAACTTAGTATTCGTCCTCGTCATTGGCGAGGTCAATCAGAGATGTTCAAGAGATGAAAACAGAGGATTTAATTGGAGGAGGTTTGGAGGAAGAAGTTGCGATGGAGGCTCTAAGGTTTGGGAGAAGGAGATTGGAAAGCTGGGAAGAAAAATGTTTCAAGTAACTTTGTGGATGTCGAATTCGAGGTGTTTCATATCTCTAGAATTTAGGGAACTCGAGAAGAAAATAGGAGATTTTGAGAAGAACGTCAAAAATATAAGGCTTTTATGTGTGTTCTAAATTATAAATATTAGAAATTTTGAGTTCCGTTATGGATTAAAGGGTGGTGCTGCCTTACATTTATTTTACTTTTTACAAATTTTTAATGAGGCAGAAGCATTTACTATTTGGATTTGGACTTTGTTTACAAAGAAGCTGATATAACTTGGTGGTAAAAACGATGATATTCTACTTAGATTGTTAGGAGATCAAAATCTCACGCACAACTTTTTGGGTTTATTAAAATAGAAAGAGGAATGCCATGTTATAGCTTATATGGCGCCATGCCAATGTATACATTCAGATGACATGTGGGGGGGTTCCAATTATTCCCCAACGTCTTACCAAAATATGTAGTAGATTATTACAACATGAATCAAGTATGAGATTATGTACCCTTGAAAGTTCGTCCTATCTGCATTTTGTATACAAGAATGAAATATTGGAATGAGAGAGCCAGTTGCAAATACCTATGTATAGAAGTGAAAACATTATTAATTTTCCTCCACTTGTCTCAATATGCACACACCTCTTGCTCTTATGAGGTATCCTTGGGGTTCAACTTGTATCTTATTGGAATCTGATTCCATTAAAAAAACTATGTCGTCGTAGCTGCTTGGTGGAAGACTGCTAAATGATCTGAACTTCTTGTCTCTTTGCGAATATTATATGGTTTAGCAAAAGTTCGGAGTACTAATTTTCCGAGATGTAGGTGAAACATTTTATTGAGGGGCCTTGTAATGTTCAGATTCATCGCAGTAATTGCTTATATGCACTCTAGTCTCTCGTTGCTCACCACTTGACCACCCGTATCATCTGAATGTGTTACACTATCTTTCGGTTTCAAATAAGTGTTTCTCCATGATTTCAATAGAAAGTATGATAACTTCTCCTATCTTATTCTTGACGTATTCTTATATATCTATTAATTATTTCTCTACCCAATAATTTATGTTTCGGACTTGCATCTATATTTCTAATTATTGTTAAGTGGGACTTTTAGCCTTTCTATTGGCATTCTTAACACTTTTATGGATACATCCAAAATGATGGTTGAAAAGGGATAAATGTTGTGATGTGGCTAGGGAAGACAAAAGAAACCTGCATATTATTACTTTACTCTTTTGTAATGCGGTTTTGCTGTGACTTGCTAGATTGAAGTCCATGATGTGAGCAAAGAAATGGATTTGGATCTGTTCAAACAAAATTGTCAGGTATTCTCTCCTATACCTTAAATTTGGTTTCTGTGTGGTGTATTTTAATATGATACTATGTATGTATGATTCATTTCTGGTTTAAGCTCATCAACAATTGACAAGATCAATCACTGTACTCTTTATTTGTAGGTGGAGAGAATAATTGCTGATAGGATCAACAAAGATAGCTCAGGTGAGGTGAATCCTGAGTATCTAGTGAAGTGGCAAGGGCTATCTTATGCTGAAGCCACCTGGTTAGTATTTGCATTATTTCAGTTGCTTAAAGCTTGGAAGGTTTTGGATCTTGTGTGTGGGTGTGTGTGTGGGTGTAAGCTTAAGTGGCAACTATCCTTCTAAGTTTTTGCTACTTAGGTATGAGGTTATGTGCATCTTGACCTTGCTAGAAGGCTAGAGCTTAGAAGAGGATTTCACTGGTACTAACTTGAAGGTTTCTTTCTTGTTGCTGTTCTTTTGTTTGCCTCACTTGGATTTTATTGCTGGCTAGATGGATTGTTTGTTCCCATAATTGTGAATATTTGCTGGTACAACTCGACGGTACACACATGTTGATCACTTAGTAACAGAGCTCGATTTATTTCAGGGAAAAAGATGTGGATATTGGATTTGCTCAGACTGCTATCGATGAATACAAGGTAATAACTCACAAGCATTGCATTGTGTTTCTTTGCTGCAGATTTTATATGGTTATTTAATGATTGTAATTCTTGGGTCCATTACTGCTACATACGGGATAACCAAGAAGTCCGTGCCTGATTTATAGCATTGAACACTCGTAGCATTTATGGTGAGGGGGGTCTCATGTTTTTTTTATCATTTGTAAAGTAGATTACATATGTGATTGAGTGGCTTTTGCATAGCTAATGGTTTTTGGCACGTCCACCCTATGCAAAATTTGCGTCTTTGGTAGTGAGCTACCTATTTTGGTAGTTTGCCTAAAAAGGAGTTGTTACAAATTTCAAAGTTTAAGAGGAGCTAGTCTTGCTCTTCTTCAATTCTATATTTATTGTGGATGGCAATGCTTGTGTTATCGACTCCCTTGGCAGTGCTTGGGGTTGAATGGTATGATAATTTTGGGATATGATTATTTTGGGTTAGAAGCTCGTGTCAACTTTCTGGTGCTCACAATACGTTTAGAAGAGGTATGAAATGCACACTCAAGCTTTTCTGAAATGCAAGATTTCTAGAGTTCAATGCTAGTTTTCTCATGGTTCATACCCGTCCTTTTTGTTTTAAGATTAAATTGCTTTCCCATTTCTTTTTTTTTTTGTAAAGTCGATTAGAGTTGGCTACGTTTTTCTAGGATTACTCATAGTAAATGTGGGTGTAACTACAATTTCGTATAATTCAATTAAAGTTTCATATAAACCAAAATAGTCCAGCATGATCTCTGTTGAATAATGGCCTAGTTGTGACTCTTTTAGTACAGAGCAAATAAGCTGTTAGTAGATGATTTTTATACATTCCCTGTCCAGAAGTAGACATACGGTGAATGTTTTGAGCCTGCCGAAATCTGTAGTGTTGAGAAGCTTGATCAACCCTTTTCCTCTCTCTTCTCCTTCCCTTTCCTCCCTGATATATTATCAAATCTGTAATGCTTTCTGGTGATTTTTTTTGATGAGACAAATTGGATTTTGACATTTCTTTATCCATTCGTTGTGATAATTTTGTGTTTGTATGATTTGACATGAGTTTTTTGTCCTAACTGTGGTGCTTTGAACAGGCTCGTGAAGCTACTATAGCAGTGTTGGGGAAAACTGTGGATGCGCAGCGTAAGAAGAGCAAAGGTATGATAACTCTGTCAAGTGGTTTTAGTTGCTTCAACATGGTGGATTTATCTTGTCACATTAATTATTTGGGATTGCAGGATTGATTGATTTCTTTTTTTATGTTGCTAGAAATGATTTTCTGGTTGATTTTTGCTAGTATTATGTTACAATGTTGTTCTTTGTTATGCTATAACGTGTTGATGCTTTATTCTGCTGTCTGTGCAAGTTGTTAGAAATGATTTTTGGTTGATTTTTGCTAGTATATTGTTACAATGTTGTTCTTTGTTATGCTATAACGTGTTGATGCTTTATTCTGCTGTCTGTGCAAGAAGCCCTTTATGTGCTGAAAAAGTTTATGTTGTGTAGGAAGTTTGCGGAAACTGGATGAGCAGCCTGAATGGCTGAAAGGGGGAAAATTACGTGATTATCAGCTTGAAGGCTTAAATTTTCTTGTGAACAGGTATGAAGACTCATCTCTTCTAATGTGCATGTTTCTTGGTCATTTTCCCTGTGTTTTTTTTTTTTACCTTGGTATCGGTTGCTTATCATATTATTCTGGTGGTGCTCTTGGATAAACAAGCATTACATGTGATTTAACATGACATAGTTTTATTTCTTTATGTTAGATGTGATTTATAAATTTTTTTGTCGAATAGGTCTGTGATGCACAGACTTGTCATTTGACCTTCCATATCAGCAGCGGTTCGACCTGGAATAAGGGTCGGACTTCAGAGGAAGAGAGGAAGAAAACAACAGATCTCCTCTGTGTAGTGTGTACTCTGTTTCATCTGTTTAGGAAGATGATTTGCTACTTATTTGGAAAAATAGATCAACAATTTTCACTAGTTCTGGTGTTGGTGACATTTAGAATATTACTTTGCTTTGGAATGGAAATAAACATTAGGGCTTCTGTTCACTACCCTCTTTGGGGTATGCTTATCACCAGTGGATGGGTGGTTGGCTGTCGGAGAGCGATGAGAGAAGCTATTGACCTTTGGTGGGTAGTCTTTGTAGCTCTGTTCCTATGCTTTGATTATCAAATATGTAATGTGAACAGTGCTTGGAGGGGGTGTTACTTAGATTTTCCTCTTTCACATTCTGTCTTTTCTTCAGTAAATTATGATTTCCATATTCACTGTTTGTCATATAATTTCCATCCTTGAAGCAAAATTGATATTGTGCGAACTAATAGATTGATTTTTTTTTTTCTAAAACTTAATGAAAATACGCAAATTGCCGCTGTTACCCGAGTCCAAGAATTTATTAGTCCCTGTTAAACTTATCCAAGTATGAGCATTAGAGGGATCGGTATATATGGGGGTCGTCTTAGCTCAATATTTGTGGCAAGTTGAAATTATGTAGGTGATGATTTTTCTGTAGACGATCTGTTGAGCATGTTGTAGACGGTGACCGTTAAACGTGCTGCAGACGATCTGTTGAGCATGTTATAGATGACTGATGACTTGCTGTTCTGAAATTGTGGTATGCATCTCTCTCATTTGGCCTTCTCATTGGGCAAGACACATGAACCTGATCTTGTCAATTCGCCCTTTCTAAATCCAATTTTCTTGCTCGGTCTGTACACTATCATGTCGGAGATATTCAGCTTGTTTTTTTTCTTGCGTTTCTGGTTAAAAGTTTGTCATATGAACTAATTTTTTGTTCTATACTTACAATAAGTGGTGCTACCTCTTGTTACAGTTGGAGAAATGATACTAATGTCATCCTTGCTGATGAAATGGGTCTTGGTAAAACTGTTCAATCGGTTTCTATGCTTGGTTTCTTACAGGTAGAAATCTGTTTGTATTCATCTTACTCCTGTATGTATAATGTTTTTTCCAATTTCAAGGGTGAACTTGGCCACGAGGTTATGTTCAAAATACTATGATAAGAGACAACAAAAAGAAATAATATTATAATTTTTTAAGAGTTTATACAAGTATAGATAGAACATAGAAGGTCTTAAAAGACCCTAAAAGCGGAAACATCAAATATGTTACAAATAGAAGGGAGTAGAATATTTGTTTTTATTCTCCAGTTAAATCTGTGACTGATGTTATGCCTTCTTGCAGAATGCTCAACAAATCAATGGCCCTTTTCTTGTTGTCGTTCCGTTGTCTACATTGTCCAATTGGGCAAAAGAATTTAGGAAATGGCTTCCAGATATGAATATTGTTGTATACGTGGGAACTCGTGCTAGCAGAGAGGTGATTATTTCATCATCTTATTTTTGTATGTTTCCTTGGCTATTTTTTTAATTTTTTGGCTCAAATTTCATTTTTTTTTTTTACTGATATTTCTGGCTCATGAAGGCATCTATCTGTTGTCAATGCTCATGTTTTCTCCAGGTTGCAAATTCCCTTATGGCTTTGCTTTTGGGTCTTTGTGCACAGCGGGCCTTCTATTTTGTGGCTGTTTTTGTTGGATTTGTTCTTATTAAAGATCTATGGCTCACAACTGTTGCTATATGTTTTGGAGTATAGGAGCCTTCTTGTGTTTAGCTGAGATATTAGTATGAGTTGTATGACTATGTCACATTTTCCATTGTCTGGTGTTCACCTTTATCAGCTGGTTCACCTTTATCAGCTGAAGGCATGTTGAGCTAGTTGCATCTCGCAATCATGAGCATCATCTTCCCTTAATTTGAGGAATACTATAACTAATATGTTCTATTAGGAGCAGTGGAGCACTTCCATTTTATACTTATGATGCTCGAGTTTGTTTAGCTTCCTGTTTCTTTGGCAATTGCTTGTTTTTTTCACATGATCAAAGCCATCTACTTTTTCGTGTAGCACCCTGATCCTTTATTATCGAAGATGTGCAGTCCCATTAGTAGTAAAATCTCCTGTATGTTTGCAGCTGATTAGATTTTGTTATGTCAGTTCTTGTCAAGGACATAATGCATCAAAGCCTGTTTAGATTGTAAGCATATGATTAATCTGTTTGGTATTGGACATTTGGCTGCATAGCTGTCCATATCTAGTATACCAGTGATATGTTGCCAGATCTGGGATTATCCACAGCTCAAAGTGTAATCTTAGATCAGATTTCAATAGTTATGTTGTTATATTGGTCTTGTTGTGCGTCCTGAACTCCAGTACTGTCTAGGTAGGTGATGTGCCTTTGGTTTGCTTATTACTCCCTTCGTCCCAAATTTATTGTCACAATTTTCTTTTCGGGTTGCCTAGTCTGTTTGGCACATACAATCCTTTTCGCGATCTTTTCTCTCTAATTTATCTCTACAGTTGGGCGCTAAGCCTACCCAGTACCCACCCACTTCTTTCTCTCTACTTCTCATTTTTCTAAACATTTGTGCCAAAATGGTTTGCGGCAATTAATTTGGGCAGATGAGTATCTTTCTGCATATGGTGTCTGGGTAGGGACTAGTTTTTCTTACACCTTTAGTATTCTGTGTTGTGTACTTATGTTCCTATATAATGTGTCCATTATCGTGTACTGATATTTGATATAGAAAGTGTGGTTTTAGGCTTTTAGCTTTTTAGGATGTTTGCCTCCAATATGGCTTTAAGAGCTGCAAAATGGTAATGGCTATTATAAGTGTGCCTTGTGGGTAAATCCTGTCTTTAGACTGATTAAGATGCCGGAAAAGACAATTATGATCCTTATTTATAGTGATAACTATACATCTCATGATCAGAGATAATTGAGTTTTTTTTTGCATATTATAGTTTATGGTACTGTATCTTTTGGTAGTGTTTGAATACCACTGTGGATGTGTGTTAGATAAATTTTGGTTTTTTTGCATGTTCTGTGATTGTGATTTGTGAAGTGTTCTCTACTATGGTTGTCAGGTTTGTCAGCAGTATGAATTTTACAATGAAAAAAACACAGGCAGGTTGATCAAGTTTGATGCATTGTTGACAACCTATGAAGTTATTCTAAAGGATAAGGCAGTGCTGTCAAAGATCAAGTGGAGCTATCTTATGGTTGATGAAGCTCATCGGTTAAAAAACAGTGAAGCTTCTTTATATACTGCTCTCTTGGTACGCAATGATTGTTAAGTATGCACTTTTTGCATTGTATATATATATATATATATTTGTTGGATTACTGTGATAAGTACTCATCTTTGGTCTTTTTTTTTTTTTTTTTTTTTGTGCCAGGATTTTAGCACCAAAAACAAGTTACTCATTACTGGCACTCCGTTACAGAATAGTGTAGAGGAGCTATGGTAATCATACATCTTGATGCTTACTGTATTTATCTCTTTTGCAATATTAGTATCAGTGTTCTTTTAATATTTATATTCATACTGCCCTATCCTCTTTCCAGAAAATGACTAATTTGTTAAACTTATGCCTTCCTTTTGGGAGGAAATAATGTTTGCAAGCTTTTAGATACAGCCTCTCTGAACCTGCATAAACCTTGCCTCAGTGGGTCTAGAGTTTTGATTGTTGCTGTTGTTATTGATGTTTTCTTATCTCAGAACCCTTGTTCTTTTTTTAAATTTCAGGGCTCTGCTTCACTTCTTGGATCCTGATAAGTTTAGGAATAAAGATGTTTTTGTTCAAAATTATAAAAATCTTAGCTCATTCAATGAGATTGAGGTATAAGCTAACTGCTACAAGTCTATGTACTCTTTGTTTCAGCAGTAATGATTAGCATTTATTACCTTAAGACTCATAACTATAGTTTTACTCCTTTTTGCTAGCTTGCAAATCTTCACCAGGAGTTGAGGCCTCACATCCTTAGGAGAATTATCAAGGATGTGGAGAAATCTTTGCCGCCTAAAATCGAACGAATTCTTAGGGTTGAAATGTCCCCGCTGCAGAAACAGTGAGCACTTAATTCTATATGCTGTCCATTCATCTGTCCTTTTCATATAATCTTTGTCCACGTTTTACCTTTGATCGGCTTTCTTTTTAGGTATTATAAGTGGATTCTGGAACGAAACTTCCATGACTTGAACAAAGGTGTTAGGGGAAATCAGGTTAGTGGTCTTCTTTAGAGTTTGTGATTAGGCCGATAGCTTGTGGGTTTTCTTCTTTTAGCTTTGTTAGATTACTTTTTGAATTGGTAAGCTTTTGGCTTCTTTGTTGCATTTAATAGTAATTGATATTGGATTGTGCAGGTTTCACTACTGAATATTGTGGTGGAATTGAAAAAGTGTTGCAATCATCCCTTCTTATTTGAAAGTGCTGATCACGGTTATGGTGGTGAAACAAATGATGGCAGTAAACTTGAGCGAATGATTCTTAGTAGTGGAAAGCTAGTGATACTTGATAAGCTGCTTGTGAGACTACATGAAACAAAACATCGTGTTCTTATATTTTCCCAGGTATTCATTTTGAACCGTCTTCACTTAGTGATCTGAATGTATATGTTGTTTTGATAAGTCTTGTGAGAGTTTTTTCTTTAATCTGTGGTCAATGGCTTATTCATTATTCATTCAGGCTTTTATTTATGACATAGCAGCTCTGATGTATGAAGATGTAGTCTAGTAGGTGAAGCAATGAAGGAGAACATTTTATGTTGTTAGTTACTGTGTTTCTGCTGTGTGTAACTACATTATTGTCTTTGTTGTCATCCTGTGTTAGTTTCGTGTATTGTCAGTTGGGCTTATTAAGCTGTGTAATGTCTAGTATTATATCATGTGAGGTCTCCAATTTTTTTTGGGTTTCCCCAAGCGTGTAAATCTGTGTGATTGTGTGCTGCATCGATGGTTTACTTTTAGTAATGGGAGTCGATATTCCTTCCGACCCTCTAAACCCTGCTCATATCTTTTGGGCACATAGATTTCAGGAGATGGGTTTGCTTTGGGCCTTTGTTGAGTAAAGTGAATAATAGACTACGGGGCTAGATAGTTTGTAATTTTTTTCCCCGATGGAGAGAGGCATTGGGAACAATTAATTATTGGTGGACCATGTCCCTAAACGGAAATCGGAGATGTTGTGGGGACAGACTGAAATAGAAATGGGAAAGGCTTTGAGGGACGATGGGAGTATTAGGTAATGATAAAAACATTATATCTGCATGTCCAAGATAATGTTTTTCCACCTCAGGCATTTTCGTGCCATAAACTTCCATTTCCTCCTGTTACCACCGAAACATGTGGGTTATAAAACGAGTAACTAAAATATATGCATTATATTGCACATCCTCAGTAAGCATTGCATGTAACATCACACTTTACTTTTCATTTTTGCAGATGTCCGTATATCTTGTTCTGATTTAAGCTTCTAAAAAAATGGATAAAGAATTTCTTTGGATAGGTGTCTAGTTTTTTTTAATGTATATTTTGGCTTTTAATCCCAATGTCTGTCTGTCATATATGTTAGCTTCTAAGAATATGAGATGGTCATAGTCTTCCATCTTATTTCTTTGTTATGCTTACGTATACAAGGGGTTTTGAAGAGAGCTTCTTTTTGTAATTTTCTTTCTTTTTAAAATATGTATTAATGTTTATGCAGATGGTGAGACTGTTGGACATATTGGCAGAGTATTTGTCTCTGAGAGGTTTCCAGTTTCAGAGGCTTGATGGTAGTACGAAGGCTGAGTTACGACATCAGGCTATGGAGCATTTTAATGCTCCAGGAAGTGATGACTTTTGCTTTCTTCTCTCAACACGGGCTGGTGGGCTGGGCATAAACCTAGCAACTGCAGACACTGTTATTATATTTGATTCAGACTGGAACCCTCAGAATGATTTGCAGGTTTCTTGTTAGAGACTTCTTTTCTTTTGATAAAAGAAAAATTCTACTGTTTTTTGTCTTAAACAAGATTAGAGACTTTTCTTGTATAGCAATACATTCCAATGGCCTGGTTGCTAGGTGGTGGTAAATGATGGTAATGGTAATGTATCCTAGTGTATACATTAATGAAACTGTATTCCAAACATGTGTTTTTCTTAATATCTTCATAAATTTCCATTACCACTCAATACCAAAGTGGTTATGAAGGGTAATGAAATTTTTGGAGAAAAGTGTTGTTTGGCGACATTGACACAGGACACTAAGCTGTATTACCATTATCACCTACCAAACAGTCCGTAAAATCCCTTACAAGGCTTCAAAATCGGGGGAAATTAGAACTTCAATTTGTTTTTTTCTTTTTTATTAATGAAGAGGAACATTCTCCATTCTGAGTTTGAAGTTGCTGACAAATTTATTTAGGATTGTTTTCTTCTAATTTTTCTCTTTTCCTTGTTCACCTTTTATTTACTTGTATATCTTTATCTGGGTAGGCAATGAGTAGAGCTCACAGGATCGGACAGCAAGACGTTGTTAATATCTACCGATTTGTAACAAGTAAAAGTGTTGAAGAAGATATACTTGAACGGGCAAAGAAAAAGATGGTAAGTTGATGGCCATTACTTGGCTTTTGATTGAGATGTATATCTTTTCAACCCCTTTAACCGTGCCATATCCTGGTTATAGGTCCTTGATCATCTGGTTATCCAGAAGCTAAATGCAGAGGGTAGACTGGAGAAGAAAGAGGCCAAGAAAGCAGTTACCTTTGACAAAGTAAGATGAGTGACATCTTAATAGCTGTGACCTTATCATTTGTTGTGTGTTTGCATTTCCCCGGGTCTTCAGTCTATATGACTTTCAGTATTTTTTTTTTCTTATGGGTCAGTTAAGCTATTCAATTTGGTACATATGGTTCTGAGACTGTTAATTTGTAATTCTGTTTCTTCAGAATGAACTTTCAGCAATATTGAGGTTTGGAGCTGAGGAGCTATTTAAGGAAGAGAAGAATGAGGAGGAAAGCAAAAAGAGACTGTTGAGCATGGATATAGATGAAATTCTTGAAAGGGCAGAGAAGGTTGAGGACAAGGGAATCGAAGGGGAGGAAGCAAACGAGCTTCTCAGTCAGTTTAAGGTATGAATATAGTCCTGCTTTGTCTGCTGAAGTTTCTGCTTAAAGAGGCAGCTTTCTCGATGATGCTTAAAAATGTACGGGGAAACATGTGTAGGTTGCGAACTTTTGCAGTGCAGAGGATGATACTAGTTTCTGGAGCCGCTGGATAAAGCCAGAAGCTGTAGGGCAAGCAGAGGTTCGAATCAATTGCATATTGTAACCTATGAAGGATCATTTTACGTAGCTGCATATTGTCACTTTCATTCACTGTAGAGTTTCAATAAATTTTCTATCAGCAAGAGTAGCGTTCTCTCTAATAAATTACGCCTGCAGGAAGCATTAGTTCCTCGAGGGGCAAGATTTACTAAGAGCTATGTGGAGCCTGTCCAACCAGATGGAAGCAACAAAAGGAAAAAGAAGGAAACTCCGTCAATGAGGGTAAATTCAAAACGTCGTAGAGGAGAATCTTCTCATATGGTCCCAATGATTGACGGAGCCTCAGCTCAAGTAAGGGATTGGTCTTATGGGAATTTGCCGAAGAGAGATGCAACCCGATTTGCAAAAGCTGTAAGATTCTCTGAAGTACTATCGTTTACCATATATATCAGAGCTTTGCCTCCTTAATGTGAACCATTGGATGTAAAACGTGTTTGGTTCGACATGATGTTCCTTTACATTTTTACAAGATGTTCCGTTTTGTTTTTACAAGTGCCAGTGATTTGTTCTTTGTTGGGGGCGCGAGGGGGGGGGGGGTGAAAAGTGTGTTGTCCTTTGTGGGGTCTCGCTAAGATTAGCCATGTGTTCTGATGGTTTAGGTTATGAAGTTCGGCAATCCAAGCCAGATTGATCTAATTGCAACTGAGGTTGGTGGTGCAATTGAGGCAGCTCCAGTAGAAGCGCAGATTGAACTTTTTGATGCTCTAGTTGATGGATGTCAAGAGGCAACTAAAGGAGAAATTATTGATCCGAAGGTATACATTCATGCTTTTAGGCTAATGTTCCCTCTGATGTCTTGCGGCGGCACTTGCTCATGTTTTAAGTCCATCTGCAGGGACCTCTGTTAGACTTCTTTGGTGTTCCTGTTAAGGCGAATGATATGCTAAGTCGTATAGAGGAGCTCCAGCACTTAGCCAAGCGGATCGGTCGATATGCAGATCCTGTTTCGCAATTCCGAGTGCTAAGGTATTTGAAACCTGCAAATTGGTCAAAAGGGTGTGGTTGGAATCAAAGTAAGTGATTGTATGATCTTTCCTGTTGTTCGAGTTTTTTACTTTTTGCTCATGCTTTACACGAGGTGCAACCCTCTGACTTGCTGTTTATTGTTTGTTAGTTGATGATGCAAGATTGCTTTTGGGTGTGTATTATCATGGTTTTGGCAATTGGGAAAAAATTAGGTTGGATGAAAGGCTTGGTTTAACAAAGAAGATCGCCCCAGTTGAGCTTCAAACACATGAAACGTTCCTTCCTCGTGCTCCGAATTTGAAGGATCGTGCTTCTGCACTTCTTGAAATGGTATCTGAACTTGCACTTCAAATGGAATTTCCCCTCCTAGATTCAAAGTCTGCTCATTTTTTTGTGTGTGAATGAACATAATGTTGTTTCGTATTCATTAATTATCAATTAATGTATGGAGCAAAATTTGTCCATCCATTGTGCAGAGATTGCCTATATTGATTAATGTTTTCTTCTTCCAGGAGATCAGTGCTGTTGCCGGTCAGAAGTCTAATCCCAAGGGTCGCAAATCTGCAAAGAACATAGAGAGTTGCAATGTACCAAGGCCTCGCGGAAGAGGCAGAGGTAGGCCAAGCTCCCCTAAACTTTTAACCCAGATGGAGAAAACTAGGTCCAAGAGAAGCCAGAAACTCGAACCTTTAGTTAAGGAGGAAGGTGAGATGTCAGATAATGAAGAAGTATATGAGCAATTTAAGGAAGTGAAATGGATGGAATGGTGCGAAGATGTAATGATGGATGAGGAAAGAACGTTGAAACGTCTTCAGAAGTTGCAAACTACCAGTGCTGACCTTCCCAAGGAGAAGGTTGATCTGTTAACTTTGTACTCCCAGCAAATTTGATGTGATCAGAGGTCATTCTCCTCCATCGCGTTTTTGGTAACCTTGTTTTCTTCTCTTTCAGGTACTCTCAAAGATCCGAAAGTATTTGCAACTTGTTGGCAGGAGAATTGACCAAGTTGTATCTGAACACGAGCGTGAACTGCATAAACAAGACCGTAAGCTTCATCTGTTTCATTTACTTGTTGTTTCAACTCAATACCATTAGTGCTAATATGGTATTCCTTTAAAACTAAGAATAAGAGGGATGGGGGACAGCCGGACAAGGGTTATTATGTGATTTATTTTTCAGATGGTGGGGGGAATGTATGCTCCTAATTGTTGCTGCTCTGTTATTGAGGCTGTACTTGATTCTACCTGAATGCTAGCTTTAACATGCTGCTCTTGTTTGGTTCTACGAATTATTGATGCTTTTTTCGTTTGTTAGGAATGATGACGAGATTATGGAAATACGTGTCAACCTTTTCTAATTTGACGGGGGACAGATTGTGTCAAATTTATACCAAACTAAAGCACGAACAGGAAGATGAAGCTGGGGTAGGACCATCCCACATCAATGGACATAATGCTTTTCAACGTCAGTCTGCGAGATTGAAGGGACTAAAGAACAACAACTCATATCAAACAGCTGAACCAGGTCTTAAAGTCCATGATCCAGCCAAGTTTGAGGCTTGGAAACGGAGAAAGAGGGCCGAGACTGATGCTTTCTTAGAGGCTCAAGGCCCTTTTCAGAAACCCGTGAGCAATGGCCCGAGATTGCCAGCATCCAATTCCTTGGGAATACTGGGTGCTGCACCAGTACCACCTGACAGCAGACCATATAATAATGACAGGCCATATAAGATGCGTCAAGGTGGCTTTCAGCAGAGGCAAGGCATTAGGTAGCTTTCCCATGTTGGTGGATTGAGTCCTGTTGATGTAGGAATTACGCCAGATGGCTATTCCACTTTGATGGGGGCGTCCCCTTGCACCGACTAGCGCCTCGATATATTTTTTGGCCCATGGGAGTAAATAAAATTCTATCTGTCGACGTTATGGCCAATTCTAAGACTTGGCATGCCAGATTAAGAGCATCCCGGTCTGCTCCAGTGGCTGAGAAAACAGTCATCTACACTTGGATATCATCAGTGGCAAGTAGCAAAAAGAAAGAAGAGGCAGTTGAGCAGCCTTGCACATAATCTGTGTTTTGTACTACTCTAGCAGATAGAGGCCGACCATTTGTTTACAAGTATAGCTTAAATTAGAGAAAAGAAATGTAGAGAAAAGGTCTTTAACCTAGTTTTTGTAAGTCACCCATACAGGGTAGATGATACCGTACTTACTGCGCCCTAAGAAAGATGTACATTGTGCAAGTTTTGTTATCAAATTTTGGTCACCGCAAGCATCCCTGTAATTACTTTTTGATTTTTGGTAAAAGTTTACTTTCCCTTTTATACAGCCAGATTGATCTCTAACCCCACCCCAACCTCCCAAGGTGGAGGATTGTTTCTGTAAATCTTTGTTTTTTGTTCTTTAATATATCAGTACCTCGTTCAAATCTCGGTGGAAGTAAAATTTCCATATTTGTTGGGGGGGAGGGGGTGTTTGGGGCTTGTTGGGTCTCTGGTGATTGCCCTGTGTGAGGACAGCGCAGAGGAAATTTATCTTACCACGGGTCTCAGAAAGGGGGCCAAAAAGAAATATCAGTACCTCGTTTTCATTTTCTTTTTCTTTTTTATACTATCTTTATTAAGATAAATAAGTTTTGGCAGGTGGTGGGATATGACTTCACCAAATTCATCCCTTGAGCAAGTTACTAGTGATTGAATTCAAACACCACTCACCGGCCACCGGCCTTCATATCGAAACTTCTTCGGGGGGGGGGGCGTAATTGCACTTTTTCGTAACCAAAATATAAAACTATAGATATATGGATCTTCCCAGTTTACAAACCTAGGGCTCTAAACAGTTATTAGCCTTGGGGACAAATTATGATTCACATTCTAATGTCTTTTTCTATGTAATTAGATTGATTTTCACTAATACTTGGAAGTGTTTGAAATGGATCTTTCATGTACTGCTGGCAAAAGCTCATACTCTAGAAATACAATACACATATTGTTTGATATGAAATAAGATGAGGTTTTGGTAGGATTGCTCCAAAATTTCACACGTCCCAGTTCTTTGGTCTCTTGTTTTTCCTCAAATAGGTACAAAAAAACTATGGATGAAGTAACAAGAATTTGGGAATGATTTACAATTACACATCAAAATTCAGCTGATTTTGCTGTGTGGTTGTAACCTTCCTGTAAAGGCTGTGGTTGATAGCTCGTTATCTTGTTATCTTTCACTTAGCTATCTCAGCCCCAAAAATATTCTAGTAATTTTGATTTTGCACTTTATGTTTTTGGGGGGATGTTACAACTATGTTGATTTCTAAGGGGTTTTTTTTTTATATATTGTGTGATAAAGTGTTAAAATTGTCAAGGATATTTATCACTTTGAAAATGCTAGTATTTGGGGTGTTAAACATGATATAATTAAGCGGTTAAAGTCTGACTCAATAATAGCGAAATTGTTGTGGTTTGGTTTTTCAAAAGTATTAGAAAGAATATTGTTTAATTTGTTTTATTTTAAGTAGTCGTTTGGTTGGTATGACTTTTCTTATAAGGTGTCTTACTTATACGAGGATTAGGCGACTTTAACTTTTTTTACTTTTACGAGATGCTGAAGTTTCCATATACACTTCGTGTGATGTATCAATCTACAGATCCATATTTTTTTTTTACTTGCCTAAACTTCTACTTATGCTTATTTATATCAAACAAAAATTATGGAGTGTTTCGGGTATCGAATAAATGTTGCACAATTTGCATGATATTTAGTTATAGAATATGAGAAAGTCAGTCTTGGTTGCTATACTCATTTTGATTGAAGGCGTGTGTTCACCCCGTCTTAATAGTTTTGCTTGATTATTCTTTCTTGCCTTTCTCAAAATCTTTTTATTACGGGATTATTCTCAAAAAATTTGTTTTATCTTCAAATACTAGACTTTCTTACTAAAGTTTTGGGCCTCAATACCATAAAATAGGTGTAAAAGATAATGGAGTAAAAATATCTAGAACTAGTGGAGTGCTTGTGTTAAGATTTTACTTCGGCCTTTACTACCTCTTGATTACCAATATATTGGTCTTAATTAACAATGAGATTTAATTTTTTTTTACCTTTTCATAAAAAAATTATATAAGAATAATCATAAATTATTAATACTATCTTTGTTTCACAAAAAACTACGCAGTAATTACAAACACATAATTTTATGTAAGAGAGAGAGTGTAAAAATCGAGTCCTCAAATTAGTACTCTCTATTTCCTTGCTTCCATTTTTTTATTTCTAAATTATAATACGGATACGCTAATAGAATTATACTTTAGAAAGTGGGAAAAGTGTTCTAAGTATGTATTAGAATTAGATACAAAAAGGAAATGAGAATAACAACATGCATTATAAGAATATAACAACAAAATTAATAAGGAATTTTCCCTTCTCTTTTGGCCATTTTAGTATGGTTAGGATCAATTGTACAATATAATTATAATATAACGAGATTTTTTTTATCATATATTCAGGTGTATTATGCTCATGGTATACCCAAGACTATTTTTTTTTTTGCTCACTGCTCATTTGAAACCTGCAAACGGGTATAATCACAAATAGTAAGCTCCAAATGAACAAATCAGCAAAGAATAGCTTTAGGTGTACCATACACATGATACACCCGGATGTACGAAAATTTGAGGTATGTGCTCATAATATAACTTCTAATTGCTTATTTCTCTTATCTTTTTCAAGGATTATTTCTGAATTTTGGTTGTGCTCTATTTTTCAGCAGAGCTGATGTAAGCAATTTTCGGCCGTAAGGTTGTAGAATGAGGATCTTATCTGCCACGTGGAAGTGTTACGTGGGATCCACCTCAGTGTACGTTGATTGGTATCTCGTGTTATAAAAAATCAATCACATAAAATGTTGGGATAACGAAATTGCAAGTTCTAATAATTTTCTTTTCTTTTATAGTTTTAATTCTATATTCTTTATCTTTTGGGATACCCCAACTATTTTGGGTTGGTTCGTAGTAGTCCTCTCTGCAACCTGCAGCAAGATTTTCTCTCTCATCCCAACACACTGGTAATTTTGATCTTCTGAAGACTACTTCTATTTTTTTGCCATTTTGCTAGTTTTATTATAACTTCATGTTTTAAAGTATGCTTTTTAGGGAAAGTAAAAACTTTTATGATTAGATGGGTGCATGCTAATTTGTGTTTTTTTTTTTGGGAGTTTAAGTATTAAATGGTATGGTACAAATTCTATTGTACAAAGGTGGTATGTTGAAATGGGTACATTTAAAACTATTTCCTTTTATAAAAAAATGTTTTCTTGCTTTTTGGAGAGTTTTAAATGAGCAAAAATAATGTCGAGATGAGTAGAAGATAAAGTAGGTACTTGTGTTTAATTAAAGTTCTACGTATATCATATGAAGATGTTAAATTGTTATCTATATCTATACTTAAAGAAGACGAACTTATATGAGATGATATGATTTGAGTTACCTGATTTAAAGTCAAAATTATATCCAAAACTTCAGTAACCATTTTATATGCAAATTAGAAATTTGGGTTTGCTCAAGTGATGAACTTTTCTATCTTTTGTAGCAAAGTCTAGGGTTCAATTGCAACCCCAAACATTTGTTTGGGATTTGAAGGATGGGGTTGGGAGTGTATGGTTGTAATAGGACTCTGTAAGTGCCCAGTACAAAAACAATCCAGAAGTTTTCTTCTTATCTATTGAAAAAAAATTACTTAGACCCGATTATAACTAGCATTAACCCTAAACTAAATCTAGTGGCCATTGCTTTTTTTCAATGGTACTAATCACTATAATATTATGCTCCTTATTTTTTCTTTTACCAAACTCTCATTTTAAATTTTATCTTATTACATTTCCATAAACAAGTGAAAATTTTGACCAAATCACAACTTAATTATGTCATCTTATTATTGAAGCTATTGATTTTTGGTATATAGAGCTTAGAGCTATGTGGATGAGATTCGATCTCCTTCGCAAGACTTTACCAAATAAATTAGCTGGCATTAAACTAGCCTTCATAAAAATTAGACACGAAGGCAAACAACAATATGTTGAGTTATATATAATCTCATCACTTATCATAGACTTGCCAAACTATGGAGTTTTGTCATGTTATGGTACAAAGTTAAAACATTCACGTTTGTTGTCTATGCAATTTGCTGACAAATACTTTCATGACTTAGCATGTGGAACTTATTGACACCTTCTTGAAAAATTGTACATGAGAACTAAAATCATCCAACTTCTGAGAATTTGTCTTTTGTTCTCTTAGTAACTTCATTTTAAAGATTCTTATCATTAATCATTAAAGATTTGAAAGATTTTACTGGTTTAACACTTAAACTATCATTGCTTATCATAGTTTCTTTAAAATTTCTGAATGATATTAGTGTTTTCTCTGTTGGTTTTTTACAGTTGCTGCAACAACAGCGTGACATTTTAGTTAAGAGACTAGAAGATGGACTACATGTATGGACCAGGAAGGCATCATCTGTTTGTTCCAGGACCTGTCAATATCCCGGAACCTGTTATTCGAGCAATGAATCGAAACAACGAGGATTATCGTTCACCAGCCATTCCAGCGCTCACAAAAACACTTCTTGAAGATGTCAAGAAGATCTTCAAAACTACCACTGGAACACCATTTATCATCCCCACTACAGGTACTAAAAGTGTTAGTTTCTAACTGTTATTTGCATCCTTAATATGGTGCTTCAGGTGAGTTTAACGGGGTGGATTAGTGGCATCGCTCCCCCTCATCTTACTGAAAAAGTACCCCAGGTTTGCATCAATTGGATCGAGATCATGGGTGTGTAACACTCCGGCCCCCTCTTGACTGTGGGTAGCTACTATTTGCTCGTTTCCAACACCAAAAACTGGCTTGTGAAACAACATATTTTCTACCAAAACAGTTTATAGCACACCTAGAAAACTTATCAGGAAGTCATCCGTTCTAAAATTTACTCCTCAGCCTAGCACACATAGCAGTTGTGCAGGTTAGCACATGAGATCAAACGGATTGAACAGAAATAGAAAATGCTTGAAACTACTGTTTGAACCATGAGATTAAAATTTAACACTTACACAACTCTTGTGCAGGTACTGGTGCATGGGAAAGTGCACTTACAAACACATTATCTCCTGGAGATCGAACAATATCCTTCCTGATAGGACAATTTAGTTTGCTCTGGATTGATCAGCAGAAACGCCTTGGCTTCAATGTTGATGTCATTGAGAGTGAGTGGGGGCGAGGTGCTGACCTTGAAGCTATGTCTTCAAAGATAGCAGCTGATACTGCACATACTGTTAAGGCTATCTGTATCGTCCATAATGAGACTGCAACTGGTGTTACCAACAATTTGGCCACTGTCCGGAGGATTTTGGGTAACTATTTTCCTCGAATCAAAGACATTACATAAGTAGATTATATGCATTTCTTTAATGGTATTGCTTCCACCTATGAATTTGGAACCAATGAACATGTTATTGATTGGCGAATTCCTCCTCAATCTCTAGAAACATGAATTCTCATATCAATAGTTTTTCTGCGAAATACATAAAAGAAGCTTACCAACTACTGAGACAAAGGGTAACATTTTTGCATATTACTTAACTTTTGTATTCAGATGCATTTTGTGTAATCAATAGTTCTGAACAAATACTTGTAGCAGACTCTCTGACATGAAATTGTCAGGCTACTGTTAAAATTGGTTAAAGATAATGCAGATAAGTTCTCCAAACTTTGCTCTAAGAAAAGCCAAAATTTCGGATAGGCCTGTAAATGAATTATTTATATGCTATTAACAACATAGGCTTCAATTTCCTTAAGACTATCTGACAATTGTATTGTTCATATTCTCATTTCTTGAATATTAAGAATTTTAAGATGGCTGTTATTCGTTTCAGACCATTACAATCACCCGGCACTCCTCCTTGTTGATGGCGTGTCATCGATCTGTGCATTAGATTTCCGCCAGGATGAGTGGGGAGTAGATGTTGCTTTGACTGGCTCTCAGAAGGCACTCTCTCTTCCAACTGGAATGGGTATTATTAGTGCAAGCCCCAAAGCTCTAGAGGCAACCAAGACAGCTAAATCCGTCAGAGTTTTCTTTGATTGGAATGACTACTTGAAGTTTTACAAGATGGGAACTTACTGGCCTTACACTCCATCTATCCAACTCCTCTATGGTCTTCGAGCCGCTTTGGATCTGATATTTGAGGAAGGTCTTGACAATGTCATTGCAAGGCACAGCCGCCTTGGAAAAGCAACCAGGTAGGTCTTGACAATGTCTAGGCTCTTGCATCCCCTGTACATAAAAAGTAGTTGTTATTACAGATGCTTATGGTTTTGAGTTGCAGACTTGCAGTAGAAGCTTGGGGTTTGAAAAACTGCACACAGAAAGAAGAATGGTTCAGTGACACCGTGACTGCTGTGGTTGTTCCTCCCCACATTGACAGTAATGAGGTTGTAAAGAGGGCATGGAGGAGATATAACATGAGCTTAGGTCTTGGTCTGAACAAAGTTGCTGGCAAGGTTTTCAGAATAGGGCATCTCGGTAACATAAATGAGGTACACTTCCATTTTCAATCATGTTAGAAAATTAGCTCTAATTTACTGAGCATCACTAGTTCTAGTGGTAAAGGTTTGCATCTCACGTACTGTGAGATTAAACCACAGTAAGGGCACTATAGCTGGAACGAGTTGAGTCGTAGGGGATTCTGGTCTGGTAAGGAACTTCTTCTTACCATAGTACTCAGATTTGTTTATAACCATTGACATTGTGTTGCAGTTGCAACTGCTTGGTGCTTTGGCTGGCGTGGAAATGATACTTAAGGATGTGGGTTACCCTGTTAAGCTGGGAAGTGGAGTTGCAGCTGCCGCTGCTTACCTGCAGAACAGCACACCAATGATAACATCTAGGATCTGATGCAGCATCTTGCTTATTTTCCATGTAATTATCTTCCTTTATTGGTATACTCTTGTAAAAACTAATATGTAATATTTACGCGCTCTCTCTCTCCCTCTGCTGCCTGTACTGTTTTAAGGCTTCTTCGGACATTCACAGCCATTTGTGCTGCTTTATTATATTTGGAAACCTTCAAAACAAATCCACTTGTTTTCATGAAATAACTAGGTGCCTTTTCTTGTGAAACCAAGTTGCTAAGAGGGTTAAAGGCCAAGTGTTACGAAGCCTTAAATCGTGGGCTTATTCTACCGCTACAAATATCAAGGGGTCTCGCCATTCTGAACTATGTAGTCTGTACTCCGATAAGCAGAGGCACCATGTTAGTTATTGTCCTCTTGATCAAGGCAGAGCCATAGTAAGGCCTCATTCAGTGTCAAACGCCACGGCGCATTCAATTCCGGAAAATAGGCCATTCGGAGAATCTTCTTCTTCTGTGCGCGTGCACGGGATATCTTAATCTATTGATTCAACTAAAGCGGACATGAATTGCCCAGTAAGAGAGCCTAAGGCTAAACATAAGACGATAATAACACACAAAAACGCAATTCCAGGCACAAAGAACAATTATTAATCTTCTTTGAATCGTAGAGACAACTACTATTTAAGATGTCTGATATATAGATTATTAAACAGTTATCTGTTGGATAATTTAGAGTATTTGGTTGATTAAGTTCAGGTAACGTATAACTTGAATAACTTGGTTATGGTGTCGTTGTTCAAGTTACGTTAGTTATACACGTGGATTGTTTACGGTATAGTAAACAATGAGTTTTGAAGTAAATAGAAACCGCAAATTGTGATTGGTGGGTTGAGCCAAGCATGCTGCAGCATAATCGCATGAGCATTAGCGTGGCATGCTCGCACAAACAGCAAGCAGTATACTGCAGTAGGCTGAAGGCATCGCATGATCGCACAAGCAGCAAGCAGTAGACTGCAGTAGGCTGGAGGCATCGCATAGCATGATTCGCGCAGGGCTAAAAGCTTCGCGACTCGCGAAGGTTCGTCGCGACTCGCGATAGGCTCGCTCGCGACTCGCGAGCTCTGTCGCGGCTCGCGACGAGAGCCTGTCTCTCCTGGCTTTGTGCGTGTTTCAGCGGTTTTTGACGGTTAATTTTTTGTGCGTGCATAAAGTGGTGTTTACCACAGATGAAAGGGAGCAGATTCTCATAATATTTTTCTCTCTAAAAAGCACTTTCTCTCAAGCTTTGATAACATTGATCATCAAACACAAAATCATAAAACTTATTCTCATTTTGACAAGATTCATACGAGCGTGACTCTTGTTGTTCTTCTTTGTATCTCGAAATTGAATTCCGTGCAACCCGTGCTTCGTATAGGGTCGGAATATCACTTTTGGGAAAGTGTCTACACACGCCTAGAAGATTCATCTTTCATAGTAATCATCTTCTTAACCCTTTTTCTAGTTCTAACAATCCAAAAGTGATATTTCTTGAAGATGGCTACGGTACGTGAAATGACTTCGAATTTTCAGAAACTTGAAAAGTTTGAGGGTGTGGGATTCCGTAGATGGCAAAAGAAGATGCATTTTCTTCTCACTTCTCTTTCGGTGGCATATGTTTTGAGTACTCCAAAACCCGAGTTTGTGGAAGAGAAACTTTGGAGGCCTCAAGGAGAAGGAACAAGTGGGAGAATGACGATTATATATGTCGTGGTCACATTTTAAACGGTATGTCTGACACTTTATTTGATGTTTATCAATTTTATGAATCCGCTAAAATGCTTTGGGATGACCTTGAGTCAAAGTACATGGCCGAAGATGCATCTAGTAAGAAGTTCTTAGTTAGTAATTTCAATAACTTTAAGATGAATGAAACAAGGCCTGTGATGGAACAATTCCATGAAATTCAAAGGATTTTAGGAAGTTTTAAACAACACAATATTAGTATGGATGAAACTTTTATTGTATCTTCAATAATAGACAAATTACCACCAAGTTGGAAGGATGTTAGAAATACTCTTAAACATAGGAAAGATGATATAAATGTGGAACAATTGGGTGCTCATCTTCGGATTGAAGAGGGCATTCGGGTTCAAGATGGACAAAAGGAGGTAAATCCTAATTCTTCTACCATTAACATGGTGGAGGATGGAAAGTTCAAAGACTCAAATCCTAAGAAGAGGGCTAATAATTTCACCAAAGGCAACAATTTAAGAAGCCTAAGAATGGTGGAGGTGTTCAACAACGTGGTTGTTGGGAGTGTGGCAAGCCCGGACACTTCAAAAAGGATTGCTTCCTATGGAAGAGGAAAATGAACAAAAAGAATGAGCAAGGTGGAGGGAAAGGCGAGTCTAGCCAATCCCAAGCCAAACAAGGTACTTGTACACAACTTTCATGTAATTCAAGTTTGAATTATATGTGTATGATTTCTGAAATCTTTTGTGTACAGGATGATTGTTCATGGTATATCGATTCAGGAGCTTCAAGGCATGTGTGCAAGGAGCGGTCTTCATTCAAAACCTTCAAGGAGGTGGACAATGGAGAAGTTCTATACATGGGGAATGACTCTACAGCTCAAGTTCTCGGTGTAGGACAAGTAGAGTTGGTCTTTAGTTCCGGCAAATCTCTAGTGTTAAGAGATGTTGTATTTGCTCCGGAACTTAGGCGTAATCTAGTGTCAGGAGCTATCTTGAATCGAATAGGTTTTAAAATGGTTTTGAGTCGGACAAATTTATATTATCTAAGGTGGTTTGTTTGTTGGACTTGGTTATTTTGTAATGGTATGTTTAAACTCAGCATTTCAAATGCTTTAGTAACAATGTGTGTGTTATTAATGATAATTCTTCTCTTTGGCATTTAAGACTTGGTCATGTTAATTATAGAAAATTATATTCTATGGCTAAGGATGATTTAATTCCTCTTTTGATCCAAGTATTGAGAAGTGTAGAACATGCATGCTTACCAAAATAACTAGGTGTTCTTTCCCTAATAATGTGGAAAGAGATACTAAATTGCTTGATTTGGTACATAGTGATCTTTGTGATTTTCATAGTACACCTTCTTTAGGAAACAAAAAATATATAGTAACATTTATTGATGATCATTCACGATTTTGTTATGTATATCTATTGTCTACTAAAGATGAAGCCCTAGAAAAATTTGAGATCTATAAAAATGAAGTAGAATTGCAACTAAGTGACAAGGTTAAACGGTTTAGAACCGATAGAGGTGGTGAATTTCATAATCCTAGTTATTTCCAAGCTTTAGGAATAATACATGAAACAACCGCGGCTTATACACCACAACAAAATGGTGTAGCGGAAAGAAAAAATAGAACTTTACAAGAAATGGTAAATTCTATGTTATCCTACTCGGGTTTGAGTGATGGTTTTTGGGGTGAAGCGGTTTTAACCGCTTGTTACATCTTAATCGTGTTCCTATGAAAAAGAACAAGTTACCCCTTATGAATTATGGTACAAAAGAAAACCAAATCTAAGTTACATTAGAGTTTGGGGATGTAGGGCAATAGTGAAAGTGCCGGAACCTAAACGTAAAAAGTTAGGTGAAAGAGGAGTTGAATGCATCTTTATAGGATATGCTCTCATAGCAAATCCTATAGGTTCTATGTTATAGAACAAAACGACTTTTGGTCGGTTCACACTATTGTGGAGTCAAGGGATGCAATTTTTGATGAAAATAGATATTCATCGGTTCCTAGACCAAAGGATATAACTCCAAGTACCGAAATTCAAGAGATTGATCAAAATGATGATCATGAGTTAGATGAACAAATTCTAGATGAAAATGTTGCATCTACATCAACTCAACCAAGGAGAAGTAAACGGGTTAGGAAAGAGAAATCTTTTGGCCCGGATTTTCATGTATATTTGGTTGAAGGATCAAGAGATAGTGTTTTGACTAAATTTCCATATGTCTATAATGTGGAAGGGGATCCTTTAACTATGATGAAGCCATGCAATCTCAAGATGCTTCATTTTGGAAAGAAGCTATTGATGATGAAATGGACTCAATCATGGGGAATAACACATGGGTTTTAGCGGACCTACCTCCTAAATGTAAACCAATAGGGTGCAAATGGATTTTCAAGAAGAAAATGAAAATCGATGGAACTATTGACAAGTTCAAAGCCCGGTTAGTGGCACAAGGCTTTTCTCAAAAGCCGGGTATCGATTATTTCGATACATATGCACCTGTAGCTCGAATCTCCACTATAAGATTATTGATTGCCCTTGCAGCAATTCATAATCTTGTGATCCATCAAATGGATGTCAAGACTGCGTTCTTGTATGGAGAATTAGATGAGGAGGTTTACATGAGACAACCGGTTGGATTTGTTGTCAAAGGTCAAGAACAAAAGTTTGCAACTAATTAGATCTTTGTATGGGCTAAAACAAGCACCTAAGCAATGGCATCAAAAATTTGATGAGGTAGTGTTGTCTAATGGATTCAAATTGAACAATTCAGATAAGTGTGTATATAGCAAATTTGATGACAATGGTCATGGTGTTATGATTTGCTTATATGTAGATGACATGCTAATTTTTGGAACTGATTTATCCCAAGTTGAATGGACTAAATCTTTTCTATCGTCTAAGTTCTCAATGAAAGATTTGGGGGAGGCGGATGTCATTCTAGGAATTAGAATTAAAAGAAGCAAAGGTAAATTGAGTTTGTCTCAATCTCACTACATGAAAAGGTTCTTAAGAAATTCGATGTTAGTGGTTGCTCTTTTGTGTCAACTCCAATGGACCCTAGTGAGAAATTACTACCTAATGTAGGTAGTGCTGTATCTCAACTTGAGTATTCAAGGGTGATTGGATGTTTGATGTATGCAATGACGAGTACTAGGCCGGATATCGCATTTGCGGTAGGCAAACTCAGTAGGTATACTAGTAATCCTAGTGTACAACATTGGCAAGCTATTCGTCGTGTGTTAAGGTATTAGGAAAAACCAAGGACTATGGTTTATCCTATAGTGGTATCCTTCGGTTTTAGAAGGGTATTCGGATGCAAGTTGGATCTCTAATAAAGAGGATCACTCTTCTACAAGTGGATGGGTATTTCTACTTGGGGGAGGTGCTATATCTTGGGCTTCCAAGAAACAAACTTGCATAGCGGATTCCTCCATGACTTCGGAATTCATTGCTTTATCTTCCGCAAGCAAAGAGGCGGAGTGGTTGAAGAATCTCATGATTGAGATTCCTTTGTTGCCAAAACCGATATCGCCATAGCGATTCATTGTGATAACGATGCTGCTTTGGCAAGGGCATATAGTCAAGTCTATAATGGTAAGTCAAGACACATTGGTGTGCGGCATAGCTACATCCAAGGACTTATCAAGGATAGTGTAATCACTGTTGACTATGTACGTACAACGTATAATCTAGCGGATTGTTTTACAAAGGCCTTGGCTAGAGATAATGTAAAGAGGATGGCAATCGGTTTAGGATTGGAGCCCCTCGAGAATCACGAATGAGGGAATCTTAACTTAACGCCCAATATGACGTTGGGTCTTAAGTTCAATAAGATTAATTTCTTCATTTAGATGATTGTAGAACTTTTATTCATCCTAAGTTTATAGTTCTATAACTGTGTTGTATAAGGAGGTTGTATAACTTAATAGGTCTCTTGTTTATGCTTTTCACAGTAGCATGTATTTTAGAGATCTACCTATGTAAGTGTGAAGTTTAGCCGCTTCAAGGAGCTATTGGGGCATAGCTTTGATACACTTATGAATAGATATGGACACAAGGCTTTATGTGTCGGTTTATAATGAGTTTAAGTAATATTTATCTTGTGTGTATTGTATCTTCGGGTTTCCATTATGTATTGAAATTGGTTCAATCGTTATCGACACCAATTGGATACGGATACTTGGAATGTGTACTTTACTATATGAAAGTTCAAGTTTTATACACTTTCATTTACGCATGAGATGTTTGTTTTGATGATGTTTAGTGCTTATTATCTTTTAGAATACTCTAAATGGGGGAGGATTGTTGGATAATTTAGAGTATTTGGTTGATTAAGTTCATGTAACGTATAACTTGAATAACTTGGTTATGGTGTCGTTGTTCAAGTTACGTTAGTTATACACGTGGATTGTTTACGGTATAGTAAACAATGAGTTTGAAATAAATAGAAACCGCAAATTGTGATTGGTGGGTTGAGCCAAGCATGCTGCAGCATAATCGCATGAGCATTAGCGTGGCATGCTCGCACAACAGCAAGCAGTATATTGCAGTAGGCTGAGGCATCGCATGATCGCACAAGCAGCAAGCAGTAGACTGCAGTAGGCTGGAGGCATCGCATAGCATGATTCGCGCAGGGCTAAAAGCTTCGCGACTCGCGAAGGTTCGTCGCGACTCGCGAAGGTTCGTCGCGACTCGCGATAGGCTCGCTCGCGACTCGCGAGCTCTGTCGCGGCTCGCGACGAGAGCCTGTCTCTCCTGGCTTTGTGCGTGTTTCAGCGGTTTTTGACGGTTAATTTTTTGTGCGTGCATAAAGTGGTGTTTACCACAGATGAAAGGGAGCAGATTCTCATAATATTTTTCTCTCTAAAAAGCACTTTCTCTCAAGCTTTGATAACATTGATCATCAAACACAAAATCATAAACTTATTCTCATTTTGGCAAGATTCATACGAGCGTGACTCTTGTTGTTCTTCTTTGTATCTCGAAATTGAATTCCGTGCAACCCGTGCTTCGTATAGGGTCGGAATATCACTTTTGGAAAAGTGTCTACACACGCCTAGAAGATTCATCTTTCATAGTAATCATCTTCTTAACCCTTTTTCTAGTTCTAACATTATCAACATCACCTTCAATGAAAGGTCATTAAAACTGATTAATCATGGGAAAACTGCTATGTCAAAAAACACTTTAGTCCAAGATATACCAATGAAACAATCAGCACTTTATCTCTTTTACTAAGACTATAATACACCAAAATAGGTGACTGGGGTTCCCTTGGCCTTTGCGGCCGTCGGCCACTGCTGACCTACTTAGTGAGGCAGGTGGTTGAAATTGGTGGAGTGGGTGGTTGAAATTATGCTGATATTCGCATTATTCCAGACAGAGATACCCCTGCACAACAGGGGACCTTTGTTTCTGGTACTGATTTTTATAATAGAATACACAGGACAATGTGTAATTTGTGCAGTGCTTTGATACCTAAAATCCCTTTCTTCCTTCATATCTCTTATTGGGTGTAACTAAAAATTATAAAAAAATTTGATATTTGAAATCCTCGCATTGAGACGAATCTAACAAAACCCTGCTTGACTATTTTTTCTTATATAATAACGCGAGATAGTTTAACAAACTTGTTGATGAATAATGCCACAAAGAGCCAAATGGTGCAACTAAAAAAATACGGAGGTCGTATGACTTTAAAATCTTCAAACCAATATACGGAAACCAGTAGTGATGCTGAAAGGACCTTAATGCTTCCATTACAAAACTATAACAGTTGGAATGATCCCTATACCTTGATTGAACACCAATTTTCGAGTTTGGTTAGCATAATACAATTGACTATACAACATTTTACAGTTGATCAGAAGAAAAAACACAAGTCAGTATACAAACCCGTCAATCCTTGAGTAACTGCTTTACAAGTTCCCTATAGCTAACTTTCTTCTTCTTCACCGGTTCTACTTGGGTTGGTTCTACGGACGATCCCTCTTGTGATTGTGTTGATTGTAAATTTCTGTCTTCAATAACAGCATTTGTAGCTTGAGATTTCCTCCTAAGACTTGGGAGCATGTCTAGCAACATTGCTTGAACTGGATCAAGCATGACCTCCAATTTCCCTGATGTGGAGTCCGTCGTGTCTTTCTCAGGTTTACTGCAAGCAACAATGCCAGGATTGTCTAAGCAGCGACGTCCTATCTCATCGAGTTCAGGCTTGCGTTCTTCTTCCTTTTTCTCTTCGTTCTTTTTCGATAATTCATATCTTGAACTTGAACCAATATTCTCAGATTCTAAACCAGATTTTCCCAGTGTACTGGTCTCATGCTCGCTAGTCTTATCGTCAATAGCATCAATAGCAATGTCCTGGAAAACACGGTCATGCATTTTAAGTTCAGGGCTTGCTTTCACTGGTGCATAAGTTTCTTCTTGCTCGCTAGAATCATCATCAGAGGCAATTTCTTGTAATTTAGCCGGCCTACTTCCGACTCTGGCCCTTTTTGTTCTTGGAGGTTTGCTGACAATGGTTTTGCCTTTCCTAGTGCTAGTTCCAAGAGGCCTTCCTCGCTTTCCTTTGCCTTCCCTAATAAGGGGAACGATCTTTGGAGCAAGTGTCGTTGGCTTTTCTTCACGAAACGAGGAGGCTGGGCATTTTTTATGATCCTTATCATCTTCACCATTCTCTTCTTCAGAAGGCAATTCTTCTAAGGTAGCTGGCTTCAGATTGTATGCCACTTCGGACAATTTCTGCTCCTCCTTCAGGCAATCCTCCAACCATTGGGATCCAACAACATGAAGTCTTTTACTATGTAAGATGCGTTTCTGGTCCCCTGGGAAACTCTGAAACAAGGTATCGAAAATCAGCTTATGCCCCGGAACTTGCATGACAACTATATGGGTTGCTTGAGAAGGGTTGTCGGTAACTTTCCCACCACCTGAAGAAACTTCCACTTTCATCCTCCTCGTGGCTATTTTCAAGAAACTGTCCCAGTCAACAGAATGGGACTTTGCCAATAGATGGAAATATACGCGGCAGCCATGGAAACGACCCCATTCTTCGCGTGGACAGTACTTCCTCTTGTAGTAGTCAACAGTTTTTGCATCTTCTGACTTATTCACATTGCAAAAGATCTGCTTCAGCTCAGCAACATTAAGGTCCCAGAAGTAGGAGTCGGAGAATTCATCAATTTCCTCCTGTAACTTTTTTCTTGAAGATTCTGAAAGGAAGACAAAATGCTTGGGCCTCAAGGGAAGAAGCTGCTTCTGTGAGCAACAATCAAGAACCCACGAGTAGTGGATAACATCACATCCACGCCTCTTTACTGCTTCATACTTGATCCCTCGACTCTCTGCCCCAACACAGTGAGTAACTGTGTCGTTCAGATTCATGGAGAAAGTTCCACCATTCTCAACAACTAACTTGTGCATGGAATTCAGAGAATGATCAGAAGGCACATTGACAAAGTGAAAAACCATATTTGAAAATATTTGTGATTCCCCCTTTACACTAGAAACATCAGTCTGAGTGAAATGGGAAGGAACTGCAAGATTAAGTTTCCTATTCCCTCCAGTTTTCGCAGCTCTTGCACGCTTGGACTTATCAGATGGCAACCCTTCATTATCTGCACCTCCTCCTCTTTGTGTTGTTCCATTACTCGAATGTACAAGATCCAGGAAAGACTGAACATCAAGACACTCATGCCAAGGCTTGTCATATCTCACCCGGTCAATCCGAGGAAACCTTAAGCTGTAAGGTGCAGCAAACACCTCGGAACTTATAGTACGAATATCACTAGTAATTGAGACAATCACAGACTTCTCAGGGCTCTCAACCCAAACATCTGGCCTTTCCTTAGAGTGGTTAGTAACTTGGTAAAAACTTGGTGCTGCCTTCTTTGGATATTCGTATTTCCTAAAATACGGCTTCAATTTGGTCACCAGTTCATCAAGCTCCTCATCAGAAAGTCCTGTACCCACTCTAACAAAAGAAACGAACCTCCTTGGGTAGCTACCAGGAGCAGTCTTCTCCGCGAGGCCCAACAAAAACTGACCCACCTCCCCTCCTCGACGACCAGAACCATAATACCCTCCTATGATCAGAACATCCAAATCAGCACCTGCCTTGTTGTAATCAGGCTTCACCTTAAGCCACTTCCCACTCCTATCTCCCGGTTCCCATTTCGAACCAAGGTCTTTCAACACAACTCCCTCATCCCTATTCTCAACTGTCTCCTTAAAAAACCTCTCGGCATCTTCCACATGGTTAGCTATAATCGACCAACACGGCTCCCCTACACCTCGATGAGCATTGAGATTAACATTACTACTACCATTCGGCAACAAAATCTCCAAACGACCCTTTACAGGTCTCACAACCTTCCTAAGAAGTTCATGTCTCTCCTTCAATGTCTGATGAATCACACTAGTATCACCAACATAAAGCACATCAAAAGCAACATAACACAATTGTCTGTCACTATCTAAACCTTCCTTAGCAGCCTTAGCAATCTCTTGATTCGACCCGAAATCAGCAAAACGATTAGTAGCTTTATCCCAAACCAACATTTCTCCATCAAGAATACAACCATCAACTAACACATTCTCTACAATAACATTTGACATACCATGTTCATATTCACTATGATCAATAAAATTTCGAGAAAAATAGTTTACCTGAGAGCCATTCTTATGAATTTGAATTCGATCACCATCGAATTTACACTCAACTACAACCTCCTTTCCATGAAGCCTCTTCCAAGCAACTCTACAATCTGAAACCCTAAACGCAAGCTGAGGTCTCACAGCTTTTCCAACCTCAATGTCTTGTCTCTTATGCCTAACATTCCGATCACTCAATTTCTCACAAACAAGCCGTAAATCACATGTTACATTGAACAAATCCTCAGCATCAGGATGAAATTCCTGAAAAATACTCTTCTCACTAATCCCTAACTTCAAATCCTTCAATATTATCATGATAATCCACTTCATCTCTTGCGAATTCGTCTTTCGTATCATTTCGCCTAGAATTTCAGTTTTCGCATTCCGATTCTCGGCGTTCGCGAGACGATCGAGAAGTCCGTTTACTTCGCGAATCGTAATTCCGCCGGAGACGGAAGATTGTCGGCGTTGGAGAACTTCGGCGGCGATTGAAGAGAAGTTTCCGGCGAAATTTCCGGCGATTTTGGTGCCGCCTTTACGCCAATTGATGAGTTTTTTGGCGTCTTCGGAATCGCGAGAAATTGCGAGAGCGTCGAGGAGAGAGAGAGCGAGGACTGATTCTTTGAGGCCATAAGAACCTCGTTCGCGATCTAATGAAGGTAAAATGAGGCGAATTGATGAGAAATAGTCGATTGGTTTGCAGTAAGTGTCGAGGAATTTGCGGAATTTTATGCGTTTTTGAACGGATGACTTTGATTTTGATGTCCAGTTGAAGAAACTTACTAGTACGCTGAACTTGATCTTGTCGCCCATTTTGAAGAGGAGAGGAGAGAGAAAAATGGTGGTGAGGGTTTAGTGGGAGGAGGAGAGAGAAACCGCCATGGAACGGTTTAAGGAGGAGCTTCTTCGAGACGGTATTGAAACTATTGATGATGAAATTGAATTGAATTGAATTTCGTGGATTAATTTGAAATTCCAAACGGCGTCGTTGGACACTTTTGTTTAAATTTTTTATGGCCCTTCTTTTTGTTTGAGAAAAAGAAATTTTGTAAGAAAAAAAAAATTTAAATACAAGTCTTTACTAGAAACAACCTTTTATAACAAAAAAAATCTGGCAAAATAAGATTTTAAAAATAAATCTTTTCATGAGGAACAACCTTGACCCATTTTCCGGATATTGGCCAATTATTTTGCAGCTTCAATTGACAAAAACCAAACATGGCAAGGAACGTAACCCACATTTCTTATGTTTCAACCTGATTTCCCTTCATATATTGATTGAGTCAACATCGGAAAATACTTATTGGTCAATGTCGAAAAATGGAGAAAAACATGGTTGAAACATAAGAGATGCAGTTCATGTGCACTTCACATGTTTGGTTTAATTTTAACGAGTCAACGCTTAAAAATGGTTGGTAAATGTTGAAAAATGTATCGACGTTATTTCTTGCAAAAATATTTTCTTCTTAATTTCTTTTGTTTTGCCAAATATCTCTTAGAAACTTGTTTCTCGCAAAAAAAAAATGTATTTAAAATGTCGTTTCTAATAAATTTTCCAAAATTTAAATATATTATGAGTCAAAGACTCAAAGATGAATGTCCAATCATTTAATGCGTGCACCATTTTTCTTTGCCTAGCTATGAAGTAGTCATGTTGTAATATAGTAAGACGGAATATCTAAGATAAGAGTTATTGTACAAATGAAAAACTCTACTATTAATATGGTGGAGCACTCAGTTATTTTTTTACACCAAAAAATAAAAAGGAATCATATAGCAATTACTTCCACCGTTTCATAATAAGTGAAACACTTACAATTTTAGAACGTTTCAAAATAAGTGAAACATACCTTAAATGGAAAAAAGAAAGTGACAAAATGACAATAATACCCATCATAAACTTGTGTAATTTGCTTTTCTCTCTCCTACTTCTGATAACATAAAAGGGTATTTTATGACTTTTTGGCTTTTGAAAGTGATGTTTATTAAATCTTGTGCCCAATGCCTATGTTTCACTTATTATGGAACGGAGGAAGTATTTCACTCTTTTGTTCTCCCTCTTTCACAACAAAATTGTCAAACATGTTTATCCGTTACGTAATACTCTCCTTCATTAGCTTCACTTGAACAATTTCAAAAACCTATTGATTAATCAAATGAAATTAGGTTTTTCTACGTAGTGCACTTGTACTTTTTAAAATTCTACGTGGAACCTTCACTTTTTTAAAACCTATCGATTGAGCAAATAAAAAGGGAAAGTACCATAAAGATAACTTAAAAAGATTGAAAGTACCAAATAGAGAAAGAAACAAGAACAACAGTACAATATCGAATTTCAAAAAACACAAGAGCACTCCATGGAGAACTTTTTTTATACTTTGTTTTACGTTTGTCTGAAATAAGAAACCATTAGCTTCAGGAGTATGTATGACTCAGTATGAGCATTGAGCAATAGCCAAAAATATGAATATCTTGGACATATTTCTCGAGCACTACACAGTGAATGGTGCTTGACATTAAAATTGGCCAGTGTTTGGGCTTGACGATAAGTGTTTATGTGGAAAGGGCCTTGGGCCTTGCTTTACTTTATTCTCAATATACATAACACAAAAAAAAAAAAAACCTTATTTCCCAATTGTCAACATTTGATACCAATATACTTCAAAAAGATACACAAATAAGAAAGCCATTTGAAACCGAAATAATATTCCATTATGTTATCTTGTTTAATATAGACAAGGAAATAAGGCCCTAAAGGTTACTAATTACTCTCTCGATTATTTTTAAACCGAAGTATTTAGGTGAAATTATCTCATATAATATTAATTGATGAGAGATATAAAAATTACCTTCCGAAGATATCCTCTTCATCTCTAATTTATTATTTCATTTACTATTTTGCGATCTTCAAGATATATGTTACTATTATGTTTTTTAGTAGGTATTTGTAAATACTATTAAAAAATTGATTTTTGAAGATTTATGTTATGGTTAATATAATTCTTACTTGAATTATCTGGTAATTTGAAAAAACTCTTACCTTAAATTAGAGCTGATGAACTCCAATCCGGACCGCAGACCTGACCCATGATCACCTCTACCTTAGACACTTACGTATTAGGTTCAAATTAAATCTTGTCAAATGTGGTTTTTGGGAGTAGAGGTCTTCTTATTCCCCCCTTACTCTCAAATGAAACTATAAAATATACTCCCTCCATCCCAAAATATAGTTCTCGTTTCTTTTTCCAAAGGCCTCGAGATGTACTTGTGATCTACGATATTTTCTATTTCGTATTATTAAAAAAAATATAAAAAGTTGATATTATGAATATACACGTTGAGACGAATCTAACAAGATTCCACATAGATATGTTTTTTTATATACATTACTGAGAGTATTTGATCAAAGTTTTTAAATTTTGACTCCCAAAATAGAAACAAAAACTATATTTTACAATGGAGGGAGTAATCCTTCTCTTTATCATCTTTCTATGAAAAGAAATTTCACCTTATAGTTTTCTTTTAAAAATTATAAATTAGGATTTTTGACGATCAAATCCAAAAAATAAAACAATAAAGTAAAATCATAAGAAGTAATAAGTTAACTGAAATTAAAAAGCGAAATATAATCATCTTTCTATAAGTTATCATGAGACTCCTTCATAAATAAGATTTTTCCCATTATAATATGCTACGTGGAGGATGAACTCAAACTTGATCTACTATAGTCTAGATGTACATAAAATATTGTCTAGAACATGTATAAACATTACTCCATAATATATGAGTAGTGGGTATTTCACAAAGTCACATGTTGGATCAAACTAGGGCAGTGACTTAACAATTATCAAGAGAGATTTACAAAAATATTATATTAGAAGAGTTGGTTGCATGAAATGTGCTTTCCCTCTCAATTTAATCAAAAGTCAACTTAGATTTGTTCATAAGTGGGCAAAGTATGGTCAACCATAACAGCTCACATAATTTTAGTTACACTGTTACATGCAGGTCACTAGAAGGTTCATGAAAGATCTAGGAGAGTGGGATTAGTCATAGTCGACTAGTCGTATATGAGGAGCTTGTGTTTTCTAAGACATTTGTGCACTTCTTTTTCCTCACCTTTATAAGCTCAGTATGGACTTGTTTTTCCCGACTTATTTTCAGTTTAGTTTAGTTCGATTCAGTTTAATTCAGGTTTAGACAATATTTTTACTCTCACATATCTAATATCACTATTCATTTCAGTTAAATAAGCTATTTTATGTCCAAAAAAAACATATCCTATTTCTTCACCGTATTTAGAATCAAGGTTAATTTAGTTGGTTATTAGAAATCCTCTTTTTATTCTTGTGATAAGAATTGATATTTATCCATCGTACAATTAGCAATTTCTCCTTATTCTTGTCACTATCACTAAATATCTAATCTGTTTTTCCTCCTTTGTTGTTAGTCTTTTCTTATCTTTTTTTCACTCACCACAAAATAGATACGCACCAAATGCGCATAATCATAAAATAAATACGCTCCAAATGAGCAAAAAATAACCTTGAGTTTACCATGCACATGGTACACCCGAATATATGATGGATGTATTCACCCATAACCTTTTAAAGTTACCATTTTACTTTTTGAAGATTAGTAAAAAAAAAATGAATATTTTTTTTATATATTTCTTTTGCTTACTTCAATTATTACAATTTTGAAAGTATGCTGAAAAAAATAATCATGATTAGAAATTTTAGAATTAAATAAAATAATACACATATTTTTTATCTAGAAATTAAACCAACTAGCTATAAAAAAGACGCGCAATATATAATTTTAAAGTTACACTATCTTCTTTTAATGTACGTAGAATAGAACTCTGAAATTTCTATAAAAAAAAAAGCAAGAATAATCCTAACTTTAATACAAGTGTCCACTAAAAATTAATAATAATTAACTTTAATATAAGTGTCCGTCATTTAATATAAAAGGAAACAAAAATTATTTTTCAGCAATAATATCAAACCCACCTAAGAAAGTAAGAATAATCTATCAACTCAAAAAGAAGAAAAAAAAAAAAAGAATAATCCATTCATATGACAGTATACCCATTATCTCTACGGGGAGAAGTTTTAAGCATTCTTTTATGTAGATTTCTTCTTCTATATCCACTTATACTTAAAAGAGTTGATATGATCTACATATATATTTTAATATTTGTTTATGTTACAATTGTATGACATTATTGAAAAAGAATAATAAGATATAGCTTAAAGAAACTTTCGAAAAGGTTGGACGCACTATCATTTTAAAAGTTATGAAAAGTGAAATCAATTAGTGTAGGAATGTGCATTGTCTTGTAAGAGACGGTCTATTTTTAAATTAAAATTAGGTAATGATAAACCTAATACTAAAAGAAGAATTTGCCCAATAGTAACTAGGTTAATTTATTTCGATGACTTGTTTAATCCATTTAGAAACTAGGTCGACTTTTATATTAAAATTAGACCGTCTCTTTTAATAAATTTCAAAGATTGGATTACCTATGTAGATTATTATTATTTTTTTGAAAAATACCTATTCTTTCCGTTCAAAATGTAAGACATTTACGCTTTACGAAAAGTTGCTTTGACTATAAATATTTTTTATAATATGATAAATAATAATTATAAAAATCATACTATTGGATTCGTATTTAAAATACTATAATAACATTATACTTTAAAATTTTCTTTCAACATATATTGAGAGTAATTAACCGTCAAAGTTCGAGCCTGAACATCGTACATACCTTGTATTTTAAAATGGAGGGGGTATAACCTATGCATTGTGGTTATTTAATTTCAAAAATCTTTCATAAAGTTGGAGAATAGAAACATTCCAATGTACATGTAACCTAGCCCGTCCAATATGGCACGAGTATCTTTTCATTTATCTACAAAAATAATAATAAAAATATGGTACAATCATCTTAAGCAATTAGCATCTCATAGTTTCTTTATCAACAAGAAAAGATAAGGACAAAAGTATATGATATCTTTTTGAGTTTTGATGTGATACCTAGCGGTAAGAATCAAGTATGAAATAAATACTAAGGCAAAAAAAAATATAGGTTTGGATGGTTCACGATATATCTAAATGTATGATAATATTTCGCAATAATAATTTGTATATTTATTTTTCACATGTTATCATATGGAGTATGTGTATTAAGAATGGACTTAAGTTGGGCTAAAAACATGATGAAGAAAGTTAGGAATTAAGGATATAAAATGCCTAGAAGAATTTGAGAAATCCAAGTCGAAAATGTCAAGATATGAATTCGAATATATCAAATATAATTCAACATATAACCAAGATGTTATCCATCTTGAAAATTAACGGAATTTTATATTTAAATAATTATATTCAATTTGAGCACACAAACTAAAAAAATCACAAACACTATATGGAGAATAAATTTATAAGATAAACCATATGATGATAGTAAGGCGAGTAGTCTATTAGCCTTATAAAGTGAGTAACTCTATGGGCATGCATGTTAGGCGCAAGTTTTTGAGGTAGCTTTTAGTGTTTTGACTCAGTCAAAACACTAATCAAGAAAACTATGAGTGGTTGGTTAAGTAGTGGTATGAGTAGCTTTTAGTGGTAGAAGTAGTGTTTTGATAGTGTTTATCAAAAACTATAATTTGTAGCTTTTGGAGTAGTAGTGGTCTATGAATTTTATATTAAGGTTTTATTTGAGTTTTTGACTAAGTATTTGTAAAAGCTATTTTGACAACTTGTTTTATTTGAACATCAACATGTTATACCGCTAGCTACTTTGACATCTAACAACTAAAAGCTACACATCAACCACTAACAGCTACCATTAGAGCTAACAACTACTCTCACAGCTAAAAACTACCACCATAGCTACTGTTGCCGAACACGTCCTATCATCTCTTATAAATTTGGGACACGCACTCACATATGTTGTTGGGAAAGGTTATGTTTCAACAACTTCATTTATTTCTAGTTTTAATAATTCCTATACCTAAATTCTTGTTTATTTGGATGTAAATAGGAACATGCACTCAAATAAATAGTGATTAAGTACATGTAGAGGATGACGCACCTTATTGAGTTCAGAAGAAGATGGACTAAGTTTAATTTAGATTTTAGGGTGTATGCATAATGCATTATTAAAGTGGCCGTGAAATGTGAATATGGATGCCCTTATCCACTGTCTAAAGAATAAGATGCCTCATCTAAAAAGACAAGCCGCCACGTCTATCTTCCACCAAAACACGAGTAAAATACATGAATTATGCCTTCTTCATCACTTGATATGAAAACATGGGGCCTTGGGGAATGAATTTACAAATTAGACAGCACAACTTTATAAACAAAAAAATTATTATTTTCGTACAAAAAAGGGCAAGGTCCACAGAATTAATGATAATAATTAATAGTAAACATTAAATTTAAAAAGATGAAAAAGTCATATATAGGTGTAGTGAAAGTTTTACTCAAAAAGTGTTGGAAGTACGAAAGTGGTGTATGTATACAGTGTATCATTGAATTATACTCATTTTCCTTTCACATTTTAAAGTCAAAGTAACAAATGTTACTTTAATTATAGAAAATTAGAAATAGGTTGGTCTTGTTGGATATGAGGGCTCAAAGCTATAACTCTATAAGGATAAACAAAAAATTAGGAAAGATTGCATGTATAAAAATTATAAAATTGTTGTGTCATGATATGATTAATACTGTTTTGAATGTAATGTATGGAGGATTTGGAATGTTTAAACATGTTTATATTAAGTTGTTATTCAAATTTAGTAGGAAGACTATCATATAAAAATACTTGTGCGTAAAGGTATATATGAATCATGAATGATGAAGTCGGAGTGTTACACAAACTTATATATGTGGCTATACCAAAGTTTTATTGGAGGGAACATGCACTCGATTTATGCTCACATACCAACACGACATAAGTTAAATGAATGAACTAATGTACTTAAAACAACAAATAAATTACATGATCCGTTTATCTTAGTTTTACTATTTTGACTTTTGGCAATATTACAAATTCTACTTTGATTATATTATATACTTTTTTTTGGTTGCCCGGCCACCCGATTCATCGGAGACTTGCTCCGACTACATTCGGGTCCGATTCGGGTTGTACACCAGGCTTTGGTTGATGAGTCTCCCAACAAAAGCTTCTGCATACGGTGAGGCTCGAACTCGAGATCTCACTTAAGCGACATCAAGCTGCTTACCACTTGAGCCAACTCTCTCCGAATATACTTGGTTGTATTCCTATTTACGCTATCCATTACTAATAGATAGTGGTTATCATGAGTCAGGTCGGACTTTGGCAAAAGAAAGTGGCCTGTTCGGGCAAAAACTGCAAGTCGGGCCAAAAAAATTCACGCCAAAATCCGATATTTCGATCCGCGAGCAAGAAAAACGTGCTCTAAATCCGCTCAAAATTAAGCCGGACCGGACAATAGGCCGGGCTAATCTTGATTACCTCTACTAAAAGGTGGGAGTGGGACCACCCAAAAATTCCAATTCCATCATATACATGTAAACCCGTTGGCCTAGTATTTCAACGTGTCTAATTTTGCGTCAAACCGCGTAGCTAATCAACACGACAAAAACCTCCCACAAAAAACCACGCTCACCTCACAATAAAACCACCATTTTATACATATCCACTTCTATATCATCTCCTACATAATCCACAATTCTTCTTCTATCTTTCTTCACTTGCAAAACCAGAAAAAAAAAAATACCCCTTTTTTTTTTTTGTCTCCTTAAACCAGATCACAAAACAAATCTCAATTTCAATTTCAATTTCCATGGCAGATTTATCCTACAATCAATCAATGATTGAAAATGAAATTGAAGGAATTGATTACTTTGATCTTATTCCAGACCCAATTCTTCTATTAATCATCAACAAACTTTTTGATGCAAAATCTTTATGTCGTTGTCTCCTTGTTTCAAAGAGATTTTCTTCTTTAGTCTCTGAAGTTGATTCAATTTCAATCAAAATGAACAACAATCTTCCAAAATCAAAGAAACCCATTGAAGATTCTTCAAAATCATCAACTGGGTCGAAGAGTTTTCTCAAAAATCCAATCTTTAAGTTCATCTTCAAACCAATTCATCTTCTTCAACAAGCGATTTTGAGTAAAAAGATGAATTCTTTATCCAAAAATGTTGGTGGATTGGATATTTTGAAATGGGTTGTAAATACTTTGAAGAATTTCCAAGATATTCAATCAATTAATCTCGAGCTCCCTGCTATGGCGGTAAATTGGGATTAATAAGAACATCCATTGTTGAAATGGGAAGCTGAATTTGGTAAAGAATTGGAAAATTGTGCAATTTTGGGTGCAACTTCAATTGTTGAGAGAAAAGAGAAAAAAGGGTTAGAAATTGATGAAGGTATTGAAAATGATGTACAAGTTTTTTCTGATGATGAGTTAAAATTAAGGATTATATGGATAATTTCTTGCTTAATTGCATCATCATCAAGGCATAATTTGGTGAAAAAAATGGTGGGTCAATGTCCAAAATTAAGCAAAGTTGTGATTTCAGATGCAGGAAAACAAGGGAAATTAAGTATGAATCCAAAGCAAATTAAAGATTTGAGAGATTCAATCAAAATTACTAGTACAATTACAAACAACAATGATAAAATTGAAAACCCATCATTGGAATTAACACAACAATCAACTTCAGAAGTTGCAGCAGATTCAATTTCAATGGTTTATGCTGGAAATTTGGTGATGAAATTATGGTATGTGAAAGAATTGGAATTACCAAATTCTGGGAAAATTGTGAAAGGTGCAACACTTGTTATGATTAAGCCTGAAAAGAAAGTTGGTGGTAATGTTGAGGAGAGAGAAAATGAAGTTTTTAAAGGTGAAGAAATTTTTGAAGAAGCTGCAAAAGAATTGTTCAAGAGAAAAGAAAGAAGAATGTATAGATTAGAAATGAATTCATTTTGAGGGTTTTTTAATTTACTGGTAAATTTTCCATTTGTTGCTTATAGTTTATGCAACTTTTTTTATTTTATTTGATGATTTTTGTAGATTGTAAATGTATATTAGAAAGTTCTGTTTCATTTGGTTAATTACTAAATTCATACTACTATCTTGGATAGAACTATAGAAGTAGTATGTGATAAAATCATGAAATGTAAGGTTGAATTTTGGATTTACACAATACATTAAAATTTTACATGTTGATGAATTTCGATTCTCTATGTGTACCTTGTAGTTGGGGAATGTGTGTGTAAAAAATGTACATGATGTAGACCAAATGCAACCAATATGCTATTGTAGATTACTAGATTTATTGTAAGAGATCATTCATCATATATCGGTATTATGTGAATTATACACCCAAGACTAGTTATTATTCGTTGGTGCGTACTTATTTGTGCATTTGAAATTCTCTTTTTTTTTTAGGTTCATTTTGTTCATTTGGATGATTTTAACGATGAATGAAAAAATAGTTTTGAATTTTCGTTCATGGTAGATTCGGGTGTATGATAATTTGTTTATATAGTAGGATCTAAGTATACAATCAAGATTTCTTCTATTTGTTTGTTAAATATCATTTTCGATTAAATTTTGTATAATTTGGAGTTAATTTCATTTTTTTAGTTTAGTTTTATGCTTAGTGCAGCTTAGTTTAGATCGGTCAAAATTACTCCTTTTGTCTTATAATATAGTGCTTATTTCTTTTTTACATGGTTTTCACGATGAATTTTGACATTTTATATATTCAATACTTTATTTGAAAAATATAAAAAGTTAGATATTATGAAACTATAAATCTAACAAGATTCACATGAGTATATTTTCTTGTATATATTAATGAGAATATTTGGTCAAATTTTTAAAAGTTTGGCTTACCTAAAATAAAGTAGGATAGGGTAGTAGCATATAGTAGCAAAGTTGGTTAAAGTTTGTACAGGTGCAAAGGCTGTATATATACGGGTGTATGTAGTGTATTTGTTACTATTAAAATGTATATTATTACTAAATATATTACAAATTTATAATGTTCCGGCTGATAATTTTGTTTTGAATAGTTTATTCTTTATCTTTGTTTAAAAAATCTGTTTTATGAAATTTTCTTTGTTTAGATTTGTATGAATTCTTTGTTTGAAACTAAAAAAAAGAATTGCATTTTTTTTCTTTACATTATTATATATTAGCTTCATATTATTCATCTTTACCATTTTTCTACTATTGATTTAACTAAATTTTTTGTCGTTTTTAATTATTTAATTTATTTGTGGAAAAATAATATTATATGTTCATCCCTATCATATAATAAAATTCAATTTGAAATATAGTATTTCAATCATTTATGTATTATGTAAATTTAAATATCATTAAATAACAAAATAGATTCAAAAACGATTGTGAATTTGTAATTTTTTTTAGTAACAGTATACATTTTAGTATTAATATATATATAAGATATACTTCCTCCGTTCCATAATAAGTGAAATAAGTGAAACACTTCTCTAAAAAAGCTCTCACAGAAAAGAGAGAAGTGTTTCACTTATTATGAAACGGAGGAAGTATATTTTAATAGTGACACTGTAACACATACGTTCATTATATATATGATCTATATCCACTGAGTGTATGTTTATATCTCTCTTGTACAGGTGATACATTCAAGACCTATTATTATTCGCCCTCGAATTATACACTTGCACATCATATAACATTAAATAGATACATGTTGAGATATGTGGATTTTTCCATGTGTACTTTGTAGTTGGGAAGAGTGAGTTCACATTTGAATGGATGTGCATACTCCATAAGTCCATATGACGTGGAGAAACTATGATGAATCTTTAAAGATTGAGATAATTACGTACCGACGTAAAGAAGAATACACATAGAATTTTCTAGGTACTCAATCCGCAACAAGTTGTGATTTTCTTGAAATAATTTAAAGTTGGAATTATTTATATTAATTTTTTTAATACTTTTTGAGTTATAGGTTATTCTGATTGCATAATAAGTTAATTCGAAATCATTTCACATAATATAATATTTGCCTGTTGAGGGCTTGACTTGAGAAATCTAGCAATATTCTTAACTGTCTTCTCTCAAGAACACCATAAGGTTGATCATGCCAATGGCCGAAGAAGGCGAGGGTGTTCGGGTGGTGTCATGGAGGTGATAGCAACTTCAGTGGTGTCGTTTGCTCTTGAGCTGGCTGGTGGCGGCGGAATCATCCAGGACAATAGAACTGTGGTCCAGAAAGTCTTTTCCACTCACCTTGGCATTTGCATACCTTAAAAGGTATAGATGATTACAGTATGCTATGGTCTAAAAGCAGTAAAAGAGATAGTTCAGAACTTGATAGTGCAATGTACGACCTGACATAGAGCTTAGATTGGCGTTTTATAGTGAGATGCCATTACAAAAAATTTGGTACCAAAATAGAGTCATTATGGATGTTAATGATATCAAAGCAACTCTTACTCGTACGAAATGACTCTATTTTGGTATCACTTTGACTTAGCTTTAGCACCAAAATTTTAATGAGACGCTATCTTGACATTTCACTACGAGTTATCAACACTTTCTCTTCAAGTATTAATAAACGAGGTTCTTTATGGATGAATATATCATATCACGCTCAAAAGTTACTGAAAAGCATGCATCAGAAACTGGGATAATAACATTATCATAGAAAAGCAAACATTATCTAGTTTATTTTGGAGCTTGCCCCGTTTTTGCAACAAAAAGAATATGATGTAAACCCTAACATACGGCTTCATATACATCTTTATTCTCTGGTGCAAGCGATGTCCAAGAAGCTGCCAGGTGAAGACTAAATAGGCCAAGTCAGTTATCTACAGTTTAAGATAAGGAAGCTGCAAGCCCTGGAGCCATATCTTGTAGTAGTTGCAAACTATGTCTGAAAGTAATGTTACTTTTCATAATAATGTGACATCTGACCAGAAACCCATTGAAAAAGAATATAACATGAAGAATTCAGCAAGTTTATGGCATAACAAGTGAGATTTAGAGTGAGGAAACAAAACCTCATTCACTTTCCTGACGGTATATCCACAAGTGAAAAACATGCTGTAAGCCGAGACTGGCTTCGCTGGTTTAGTGTAACTATCTTAAACTACTAGATGATATCTAAACTTAATCTAATATACCGCATTGGCTCATTGTATTCATCTTCAGTGTGTGATGAATTCCTAAGACTTTTATTTTATCAAAACTAATCTAATAACCTAGTAAGTGTCAATTTGAACCTATACAGTGATTCCAGGTGGAAACTCCGTTAACAGTAAGCTGTGAGAAAGAGGAGAGATTCTTGACCATGCAAAAATGGAGTCGGCAGTTCCTTGATACCCAGAAAACACACCATATGCTTGAGCCGATTACTACATGGCCGCTTCATCTGCAATACAAACCACAATTAATAAGGCTAGAAAGTTTCTAATAGAGTTTGAATTTCTTTGTTACATTACAGTTACAGATACATGAATTTTCTTACCATCACCGTCACTGGCGACGTTGTAGTCATCATCATCATCATCAAAGTTTTCACCCTGCAAAGTACATCACAGTCACAAATCAAATTAATAATATGAATTCTCAGGATTTTAACTCAGGCTCTTTTAACATGCTTTTGCACAAAGATAATATGAAAATTAAATACATAAATGTAAAGCAAGTTCTACAATACATTAAGCCAGCAACGCCTATTTCGACTCATATTTATTGCCTTCAGCCACAGCTGAAATACATCTCATTATCTTTTCTACTCATCTTTAACCGATCTCCTGGATCTCCTGTTTCTCCTTGTTTTACTTGAGTGGTTGCCAACCACCCTCCTTTTTCTCTCCCCCTCTTTCACTCTTGAAGAGGATATTTTGACATGACTTATATGCAATAATATTCAAAACTAACGCAATTAGACAACTCAAATTTATAGTTCACAAGCAGACACCCTGGCTGTCCTATCGAGTTGCAAGTATTAGATAAGAGAGCATATTCACAAATAATAAAAAATTGAACATAAGGATCGACAAACTGAGCTACCACAATGTCAACCCTTCTTTACTTTTGAATGCATGCGATGATATTTTTACTCTTAAGTCTTTATAGGTGCATCTGTCTCCATCCAAGTAAAGGCCATGACAGGGAAAAAAGAAACAGACATCTTAGATTTTTCTGGACACCAACCCATGCACAGAGTTTGCTAAGTGAATGATTAAACAGGGTATACTTAGATAGATAGAATGGACAGAGAAGTGAACCTTTCCATAGTCATCATCACTATCGACCTCATCTTCCTCTTCCTCCTCTACATCCTCATCTTCTTGTTCGTCATCTTCACCTTCTTTCTCTTTCTTGCCTTTTTTGTCTTCATTATTCTACGCATTTGAAATAATCAAGATGTACTTATCAATTAGTGCAACACAAGAAGGGGATTTAACAGCAGTAAATTATCAGTGTGCACTTGACTTTTGAACTTCTAAAGCTCAGATATCTTAAACTACGAATACCTATAAACTATAAGCAGAACAAAATTGATTTTTCTGAGCTGTCTGCAGCTTTTCCAAAGGATGATATAGACAAAGTAACAGTCTTTAAAAAACTTACTTGAAGCTTCTCCAGATCCTCCAAGAAATCCAGCTTTTGAAGGTCTGCCACAGAAAAATCACAATTACCAACATATATAGATCTGATAAAATGGGACTGGTAACTGGAAACCAACACAGGTCTATATCAGCTGGAACACTATGCCTTAGCAAATGACAACCAAATAATTCGTGCAGTGTGATACAGCTAGGCAATGGGATGATGCAAGTAAGCAACAGCTACACCTTGGCAACGTGCAATACATGTTACCCCCTGTACCTCCATCTTGAATTTTTCATCCTGTCTTGTTCAGAAGAGGGAGGAGATCAACGGATTAACAGTCTTAACGCAGCAGATAACAATGTGAAACAAAGTATCAAACAGGCCCCAACTATTGAGAAACGAACGGCACAAGAGCCTTTCCATAGTGGCATATTGCAAAACCAGGAGGTTAGCACCTTTTAAAACATCCTTGGTGATAGTGAAAGAGAAGAATTGGCACTTCAGAGCTTGCCAAGAAACTAGTGAGCAATTGAGCAGCCAGTTGCCCTAAAAGTGACCAGAAAACTAAAAACTTGACTAATGAATATTGAGCAGTGACATGTTGACAAAAAACAGTAAATTAGCGAAACTATCTTAATAAAGTACCTCTTTTTGGATTCCATTGCACCTTCCTCTTCCTGCATTTTGTGCCTGTAAAGTAAATTGTCAAACAAAGTAATAAATAAAGAGATCGGTTATATTCGAATCTGAAGAAGTATGGACATCATAAACTAGGTTATTTTCCTTTTCAACAAAAGGTGTTCACTGACCTTGAACAAGCTCTAGAGGAAAATATCCAGGTTCAAGTTTTAGATAACCAGAATTTGTAAGTGACTCCCGTCCGAATCTACTATTACCCTTGACCTTATCAGAGTACCTCTCAATGTCCACGGTTTCTTCTTCTGAGAAGACAACCCACAAAAAATAAGGATATTTAAAGTATAGCAAGTAAATCTAAACAATTCTGTTTTGGAGCAGAGTGGAGCTCCGAAAAAAGCAGCAGAAACAATTAGAATGTACATATATATACTGATATACATAGAGGACATATATTATGCAAACTCCATATGATATTTCAGTATAACACCCTCCCCTGCCCAAATAAAAGGAGAATGTCTGCTTTTTCACCCATATTTGCTTGCAAAGTATCGAATGACTACATATAGGCTGTGCTCAAAGTAATTATGATTCTTCATCCAACAAATAGGCATAAATGCACAATCAAATTTAATTCAAGCTTTTGTAATTGTGATCCCTTCTATTTCAAATTTTGTAATTGTGATCCCTTTTATTTCAAAATATGAAAGGTTTTCTCATCTAAAATCATTAACCAAATGAAAAAACCTCACATTGAAACCCCACCAACTAGTTGCCTCAAAAGTGATCACAATGTTCCACAAGCTTTACATCACATGAGGATCAACCATGTACTGTACTGTAGAATAGCAAGGATTAATGATATATTGTTAGAATGGAAGTCCTGATAGATGGATGAGATTAAATACTACTGCTTAGATTAAGGATTCTTGAGGGCTAATTTTGATGACAAAGGATCTCAACAAACACTGAAGCTTCAACAACTGATTGCGTGCATGAATGAGTAACGACTACCAACTATCAAGACAATTGGATGACAAAAGGAAGATATACAAACACAGAAAACCAAGTAAATTTATCTATAACTTGGCCTTGAAAGACACAGCAACCACAAACATGGTCAAACAAGGCTGAACTTCCTAAAATTCTTGGATTAATCCACTCATCCAAAGCTAGCAATTCACTCGTTCAATAATAGCAACAAGCTAAGTTAGAATTAATTATCTGAATTCATTTACATCATTCATATGTACAAACAAGCTTAAAAACTCCTTAAAGATGACGCTGAAGCCTAGAAGGTGTCCTAATGTAAAATAAATTGAACACCATTAATACTTCCATCAATTATAATCACTCTTAATATATCTGCACTAGATGACTGAACAGACCAAAACTAGTCCATTTTAGCAATCATCATGGATTCTTCAAAGTGTATATGGACTATAAAGGGGGAAAACAATGTTCTTTAAAATTCTTGTATTTAACACTGATGTCTTATCATGTATGCAAGCTAGAAGTAACTATCATATTAAGTGATATTTGAAATTGTGACCATCTTTTGGAATGAAAGGAGTAAAAGATACAAAGTTTCAGTCAATGATTTTAACTTGTTATCTACCATAAAGCCCCAATAGCTCTCAAGAGACAGAATACACAAATGAAAAGAGAGCAAAGAGGGAGGATAGGAATTATGCCTGTTAACAGCAGAAGTGAAATTATCTAAATCCCCATCACAGTGTTTTGTGGTCTTATATATGTTTTCAGGTTATAGTACTCAAGTCAAAATGTGCCGATACATACTCTCATAAGCTTCGATCTCATTGAAGTTGTACATTTTAAAATTAGAAACACAAGCACCAAAGAAAAAAAAATGCAGCAAACTAATTACTACCTGAGAATGTTTCGTCAAGGTTGTAGGGTGAGTTGTGAAAGTAATTCCGAAACCTATAATTAAGTACTGCTAATCTCTTCTCTTCAGGAACGTTGTTTCTATCAGGTAGCTCAATATCCTGTAGCCCAAAAGACCAAGAACATCATCTATCAAAAGGCTCCAGTGAGTAATCATATGTTGAGAGATATCAAACATTCTAACAGAACATATTAACGTTAGAAACAAGAGGGGGAGAGAAAAAGATATGAACACAGGTACATGAATCAAACAACTGACTAGAAAAAAGAAAATGCTTCTCTCGGCAGCACCCCCCTCCCAACACACACGTACAGAAAACTTAGGGGTATGAAGAATGTAGTCACGCGTATAATGAGCTTAACCAAAACCAGCAAGTTCTTTCAACCATTTAAAGCTATATGACTATACGTACACGAGCTAAATCTTATGTGAGCCATTTCTGTCGAGCAAATTCACATTACTAATTACACAAAGACAGGGCAGTTTCAAAAAGGTTACAGCGGGCTTAAGTGATTAAATTTTTAAAGAAAAAGATTCTGCCTTTCTGCAAAGAAAGCACCCGGCAGAAGTGATATCCATGAAAATCAAGATTCTGTTGTGTCAATTGTGGCATCCAAGATAAAAGAGACGAAAGATAATAAATCAGGTCAATTGACTCACAGGAAAAAGTACGAAAGGCTCTTGCTTTGCAAACTTGTAGTCACTTCCACCGAAACCTCTTCCACGACCTCGACCTCTAAATGCCATCTATCAAAGAAAAAAGCCAGGAACTATTAGGTTTTTTAACAAATAAATACAATCTCTACAAAGAGATGAAACCAATTAATTAACGAGATAGCAAAATGGAAGCAAAAGGCTAAACAGATCGATAAAATACACACTAGAATCGAGAAAAATTGAGAACGAGAGAAAAGTTGCAAATTGCAATAAGGGGGAGGGGGTTATACACTTTACTATGTCAGAAAGCATATAAACCATTTTGATGGCCGCATTAAAGCTGTGAGATTGGAAAAACAGGCCACTATAATACAACTACAAGCAAAAAATTTCAAAAAGCAAAAATCAAACACTTCTAATAATAACAATTCATGAAGCAGAGAATTTGGGCTCTAAACTATAGAAGCGAAGAATTGAAAAGGCACAGATGAATAAAAATCCTAATTTGAGTCCTTAGTTCCAGAAACGAATTAATAAACCGCTAGTCAATTTGAATAATAATAAGAAAAAAACAGCAAACAATTCATGAAGCAGATTAATTGGGTTCCTATAGCAATTAGAACAAGTGAAAAACAATAGATAATTATACAAGCAAAAAATCCAAAAACAAATGTTGGCAAATTCACACCAACAATTAACATTCAGGCTCCATGCTTTCAAGACCTGAGCTTCTAATGGTGGATAAAGAGAGAAAATATAGTTTGAGTGGCTGTAGAATGAACAATTTCTGTAGACGTAAAAGGGCACAAAATTGAGTGGTGGCCACTAGTGAGGAGAAAAGAGGGGAAGAAGCGTAAACCAAAGGCCGTCACTTATTTACTGTACAAGAAAATAAAAACTTGGAAAACACTGTTCATGGAGTTAGAGGCTTTAAAAGTGTTAACTTAATGATCATCATGATAACCGCCACCATCAATTCTGAATAGCTTAGATGTCCTTGATCAGGAAACATAGAGTTGAATTCTTTTCAACTAGATCATGACAAAAGTTCTTACTTTTACAACCTCATAATCAAAATCTTCAGAAAAAAAAAATAGGACGTTTTCATAAGTTAGAAATTCATAAGAAGTCATGATATTCAAACCAAAACCATTATTTTCTCATTTCCTCATAAGCTAGCACCACAAACATTACATGGATGTAAAACTTATGAGATCCTACAGACAATATCTAATATGATTCAAAATACTTTAAGCTAACAAAATCAATTTAAAGTACAATCCACATTATAGGAAAATTACTTCCAATCATATTTTCACAAGTTAGGAATGCATTAGGCATCATGATTTTCAAATTAAAATTATCACTCTCTTGTTTCCTCATCACATAGCATCACAAAGATTTTCGTTCACAAAACACAAATACGCATAACGAAAGCATACGAATTAATCGAGCCTTGATAAAAATCAACAAACTTTATCGTAAACAAAACCCCGTATATATAATCCCTTTTCTCCCTTTTCACTCTATTCATAGTCCATAAACACAAATTGGTAAAAAATTTGATAGGGGCTATAATAGTTTATAATCACCTAAATCCAGTCCCATCCCTGATTTCCAGCCACAACACTTGAAAAATTGATATGATGAAATTAAACAAGAACAAGTGAACACAAATATGCGTATCTACAAATTGTAACATAAATTTTCTTATCATTTAGTTCCATGAAACAAACAAAGATGAATTAACAAGTTATACCAGAAATTCATTCGAATCATAAGTTTATAACATGTAAATTATCCATCCCTAAAAACATGAAATAACATATATGAGATAAAGAACAAAATAAGTTGAATTCATGAAACCAACAATAACAACCGCATAAAACCAATCGCATGAATAATCACATGAAGAAGATCTTAAAAATCGCAATTCCACACCAAAATCCGCAACAAAACAAGTAGATTCATCTAAGGGACGAAACAACAACCTGCAATTCGAGCTTTGGAATTAGCGTATGAGTGACGAATTTGCGTATGAGAGGTTCTAGAGGAATTGAATTTGCGGCTTTAAAAATTATTTAAAAAGATGGTTTATTATAATATAAAAGTAGACCTAGTCACTAAATGGATTAAACTCGTCACCGAAAGAAATTAACCTAGTCACTATTGGGCTTATTCTCTTTTCAATATTGGGCTTATCATTGCCCTAATTTTAATTTAAAAGTAGACGATCTCTTACAAGACAAACTCTTGCGGCTTTTGGCGTGTTACTTTGTTTTTTTTGAGGGGATTTTGGAGTGTTATTATATTGTAGTTTAAGATTTTTCTTTTGATGCAAAACACCCGAAAATATTTTATGGAAGGTGGGTGTGGGCGTGTGGCTCACTATTTCTCTCCAATTAATCAATTAGCAACATGAATATCAAACATTGTTTGATACTCCCTCCGCTTTTATTTATTTGCTACATTTTGGTTTACACAAGAATTTAGGAGATGTCATTTTCATTCTTTTTTAGTGTACTTTTTGACCCCTTTAGCATTAAATAGGGTGGGAAAAGCGAAAAAAGTAGTACTTTTTGGTGGAAAAAGAGGGGAAACAAATATAATATTATTACTTTTTGGTAGGCCAAGTCTCCTAATAAGAAAATGTAGCAAATAAAAAAAAAACAACTTTTTTTAGAAAATGTAGCAAATAAATAAAAGCAAAGGGAGTACCTTTTAAAAATATTTTTGCCCTAATTTTTTTTTTGAGCTTTTTTGGCTCAAAAATACCTTATAAGTTATAAAATATTTCGAGATTTGAGTAACACATTGATACATTATATGCCATTTTTAACCAGAAAAGTTCAAATCTTAAATATTGACTTCTTTAAACCCCTTATTTCCCATTATCAAATTAGTTTCTATTAACTCAACTACATAGCCTTCACTGCCGACTACAATGCCTTTTGCTGGCAAGAAATCGGGGAGATAAAAGGTAGAAAGGGGGGGAGTAGTGATAAGACGCTCATCATGAGCGGTCTATCCCTATCACTTATAGGGATAAATGCGTAATTTAACAATTTAAAAAGGGGTAAAGTGGTGATTTAACAATTAAATGAAGTCAATATAGTATTAGGGAATTGACTAGGGAATGGAAATGGAAAAGAGATACACAAATAAGGATTGAGTTAACAAAAAACATGGGCTTCAAACCCACGATAGAGGTTGATTTATCAATAATCAGGGTTTCAAATACACGAATAGGGATTTGTATCAATAATCAATTATACTTTGGAGAGGAAAAGTTGAATGGGACACACAAATCAATGCAACTTTTTATCGCAGAGATCACATGTTTACTATTTTACAAACATGGGTTGAGTTAACAAAAACATGAATTTTAGAAACACACAAACAAGAGTTGATTTAACAATAACCAGGGTTCCAAATACACAAACATGGGTTCTTAATTGTACTTTTTGTGGGAAAATTTGTCAGTGTCACTTTTTGGCTCAATATTAATTTAATGCTTTTCACAATATTTTATTAATATAAATATGTTTTTTTTTCCCTGACAGAGGTGCCACACCAACCTTTTTTAATAATATATGGCTGTGAATGGTTATAGATTGCCGCTCATGATAAGCGTTTTATCGCTCCTCGAAAGGGAGGAACATAACTCCTAGCACTTGGAGCCTAGTAGGCATTAGGTCATTAAAATCATTTGGACAAGGAATTAAAAAAAAAATATTTTTGAGTTATAACTATAATTTTCAATGCTAAAATTACATGTTATTTCGGAATATTTCCTAAAGAACCTTGAAAAATAGTAATAAATAAAGGAAAATGATTTATAAAACATTCCATTAAAAAAAAAAAGAATTGAAACTTTAGTTGAATCTCATAATCTCTATTATATAAGCCAAGGGAGGAGGTAAAGCTGGCAAAATACTACCCAACCCGAAACCAACCCATTAATAATAGGGTGGGTCAAATATTTGAACCCGTTTAATTAAATGGGTCGACTTGATCCAACTCGTTTAATTAATTGGGTTGGGTCAGGTTGAAAATTCCAACCTGATTATGACCCACCTAACCCATTTATGAAAAAATAAGCTAAAAAAATCCCTAAAAAAAATTTGGAGTCCTCTACTGCTTTTGCTTATTATGACTTAGTCATTACATTTAAGGTTGAACAATTGCTTATGAAGTTTTAATGATGTTAATTTTGAACATTTGCGTTGATTTTGAACAAAAGTTATGTTGATTTTGAACAATATTATCATATGGTTATGTAATGACTTAATTTTAATTTGCTGCCTACTGTTATTTGCAAATAAATTATGTTGTTTTTATTTTTTATTTCTAGAAAAAACACGAAAAAAAATTAAACGGGTCGACTTGAAGGTTGACCCGTTTATCATAAGGTTGGGTTGGATTGTAAATTTAATTTCAACCAGTTTAAGTTAACAGGTCAGGTTGGGTCAAGGGGTTCTCAACCCGCCAATCCGTCAACCCAACCTGATCTTGACCCAACCCGACCCATTGCCAGCCCTAGGAGGAGGTGTGGTGTCCTCTTTTGAAGTGACTAAAATACCCTTTAATAATTTTAAATAATACATTTTTCATATAAAAAATTGAAAAATGAGAATCAATAAAACTTGCCATATGAATGGAATATGCAATACCATTAATAACTTGACAAACTAGATTGACACAATCAATTCACGAAATCAATTAGAATCTTCAACCAAAAATAGTTAGCAACATATCGTGATAACATAATATTTCATATTTACAAAGTTCAAACAATATGGTTTATTAACATCTATAATTGTTAAAGAACTATACTGAAGTCGCTGAAAAGAAAATTATTAAATCATCGACTAAATTTTACAGTGAGGATATTGAATAGTTTAAAATCATTCACCTTTAATTTAAAAAGATAATAACATCTACGAGAGAACCTCAATAATTTACATCTCTATCAAAATAATTTTAGATAAAAAATATGTCAATTTGTTTATAACTACATAAAATTGTCGATGCATGGATCGCGTGCATATGCAACTAGTTAGAATTAGGTGAAGAAACAAGATGAATAGTTGAGTTGGAGTACTTTGTTAGACCCATCATTATCATTGACTCAACTCAATGCATATACAAATAATTGGCCACACCCCGCGTATTTTGTTCAATCAAACGACGAAGCAAAAACACCCAACAAATTAAAAATACACAAAAGAAGGTGGGTGCCTTCAAAAACATGCTTAAATGACTTGGCAAAACAAGAATTTGGAGAGAGAGAAAAAAAAAGAGAAGAAAATTTGAATAATTTTCTTCGAAAATGGCTTTTTCCAAAGATAATGTAATTGGGTTTGGATTAGCTCTTTCATCAAGCGGTTTCATTGGAGCTAGTTTCATCATTAAAAAGAAAGGATTATGGAAAGCTGGAGCTTCTGGAATCAGAGCTGGTATAAAAATTCTATCTTTTTTCATCATTCTTGATTTTGGGTTTTTTTTTTTTGAATTATGAGGATTTTTTTTTTTTTTTAAAATTTTCCAGGTCATGGTGGATATTCATATCTATTTGAGCCTTTATGGTGGTTTGGATTATTCATGAGTAAGTGTTTTGACCTCTCTATCTATTTGTAATTGTATTTCAGAGCTAAGATTATTGTGGGTTGTTTAGTATTTTGATGATCATTTAATATTTTGGGAATGTAGAGATTTTTAATATGTGGGTTGTTCTTCAATCTGGATTATGGGCAACCATTTATGAAAATAAAATAAAATACTTCACCCGTTATGAAATAAATAAAACGCTTTTTAGGCTTTCACATAAAAGAGAGAAGCGTTTCAATTTTTTCAGGCGAAGGAAGTACTTTTTGGGATTAAAATAACTTTGATTGTGTGATTTGGGTATAGTGATTGTTGGTGAGATTGCAAATTTTGTGGCATATGCATTTGCTCCAGCAATTCTTGTTACACCATTAGGAGCCTTGAGCATTATTGTGAGGTACTTCTTATGACTTTTTTTCTCCCTCAATTAAATTTGTTCTTAAATCATATGATGATTGGATTGATTGGTGTGATAAGTGTTTAATTGATGTGGTGCAGTGCTGTATTGGCTCATTTTATGTTAAAAGAGAGATTAAACAAGTTGGGAGTCTTAGGCTGTGTAATGTGCATTGTTGGCTCTGTCATCATAGTAATTCATGCACCACAAGAGCATGCTATCACATCTGTACAAGAAATATGGAACATGGCCACTGAGATGGGTAAGTGTTTTTTGGTGTACTTGTTAGCTTTGCGCGATTTATTTGATGAAAGCATCTAACCTTATTATAGTATCTGTGGTTTTGTTTCCAGCATTTCTTGTTTATGTTGGCTCGGTCCTCGTGTTGGTGTTCATTCTGGTATTTTACTTTGCACCAATGTGTGGACACTCAAATGTGCTGGTTTTCACCGGAATTTGTTCCTTGATGGGTTCTCTCTCGGTAAGGACCTCTATTCTACTTCTTTTTTCAGAGACATTAGCTGATCTTAGAATAAAGTATGCAAAAACACCAATAATGCTCTTATATGTGTTTATTGACTTTAAGTTACTGAAAGAACAATGATTCCAAGGATTAAATCAAGTTAAATTGTTTTTCCCTTGGAGTCCAAATTCGGTTCAACTTCAATTGGCCAAATAATTACTAGTCTCATACTGTAGGCTGGAACTCCTCCTACTTTTGCTTTAAGCAAGCTATTGACTAAAATGAAGACTTCCTGACATTAAAATTTTAATGGTTCTTTAAGTTTATAAAGATTACTCGTGCTTATAATTGTGTTTATGGTATCTCTTGGAGTGCATCATCTATTTCAGAGATCTTATAACTTTCTCATAGTTAATTTGTGTCTGAAAATGCTTCAATATGTATGCAGGTTATGAGCGTCAAAGCCCTTGGCATTTCGTTGAAATTGACATTTGAAGGAAACAATCAGTTATTCTACCCAGAAACATGGTTCTTCACAGTGGTTCTCATGACATGCATCATCACTCAAATGAATTATTTGAATAAGGTTTGTAATTGAAAGCTGGTTCTCCTGGTATGATGAGCTAGTCTTATATACTTATATGTCTTTATAATATGTGGATTTCATATCTTTTTTATGGCTTTGTTGTGACTTTGAAGATGAAATCCCAACATCCCTGCTCCATTTCACATGATTGAAGCATATTTTGTTTGATAGCCAGAGCAAATCCTGTATCTGTGCTTCGAATTTAATCTTTATGTTTCAAATGGGAGAGCAAATCCTGTATCTGTTCTTCTACTTTCGAGTGATAGATGAAAGATTATGGGCAATCCCTGATCGGAGAGTCTCACATTGATCATTAAGATATAGGCTAGGGCTACAAGGTAGGTCCTAACATAATTAGTAGGAAGCCCACGTATACAAGGAAATATAATATTGCATAATATTATTCTATACTAATCAGAAGAGTATTTACATATTGACTATCAATAGACACACCATGGCTGTCGCGCTGTTGATGTTTCTTATCTACGTCATTTGTGACCTTGCATTCTGATGTACTAATCTAGATGCATGTTTAACGCATCAAAGTTCATCATCTTTTTGTAACTTTGTATAACATCTAATTTCTAATACTTTTCAGGCTCTGGATTCTTTTAACACTGTGGTTGTGTCCCCTATATATTATGTTATGTTCACAACACTAACGATTCTTGCGAGTGTGATAATGTTCAAGGTAAGTTCAGCTCATCATTTTTTCTAATTGAATATTCAGTTCCATACTCCAATCTGTCCTTCTTGAAGTAGAGTGTAACAGATGTTATGGAAAATGTAACAGAAATGCAGTCTCTAAACTGCCAATGATGCAATATAATCTTTCATTGTAGCCTGTCGGAGAAGTAGACTATCAATTATGACAAATTGGCTGTCAAAATGTACACAAAAATTAGATCTAAGAAACGCATAGTAGACTTTGTAGTGGTATTTGATAAAGAATCAACAATAATTTTCCCAGTTTGTGAAAGCATTAAGAAAGAATAAGAATAGTATAACAGAAAAGCAAGTGAAGTCGCTATGTTGTGTGATATCTGGCTGGCTGTTAACTTGAATCTTCTCGAATTAATGGATTTATACATGATATCACCGAACTAAATAAGATATGTTACTGGTGTAGTTTTTTCGTTGCTGAAACTGAAGATACAATAGTTTTAAAACATCTTAAATGTTGACAGGATTGGGATGGTCAAGATGGAGGAGCCATTGCATCAGAAATATGCGGCTTTATTGTTGTCATCTCTGGAACAATCTTGTTGCAGATGACCAGGGATATTATGGAGAAATTGCCATCCTTTAAAGGTATTCAATCATCAATCTTTCCTAGTACATGTTGGTTACAATGAAAGTTTTATAATTTATGGCTTTTCAATATATCATTACAATCTTTTTTAAACATCAACACCCTTATATTTTGTGCTTTAGTTTTCCACATAGCAGTTAGGTGAATATCCCAACTCAGAATAGGAACTAATGCACTAGTATCTCGTCACAGGTGGTTCTTATGCACCCCCAATGTCCCCCACCCTCACAGCCGGTCTCTGTGCTGGAAATGCGGAGCTCTTTAAGTGTGATTGGGGTGATGAGGAAAGTCCCGATGAAGTTCTGTTGAGTAGACAATTATCGTACAACTAAATTGCTCGCCCCCTATAGATCATCTGATCCGACAGTACTTACTTGTGAGCTCTGGACCTGCAAAAGTTGGTGCTCCCGAGAATGGTTGAGCGAGTGAGTTATTCATTGTTGTTAAGAAGAACATGGCACCAACAAAAGTGCAGTCTGCAGCCGCTTAGAAGGATTAATAGTGAAGCCTGTTGAAAAAAAGGGAATAGCTTTACTAATACTTGGAGGAATATCATCGACTGAAGTCTTGGGTTGTCTTCTTCATATACCATTGTATCTTTCTAAAATTTTGTTGCTAGTGAATCCCACATTTTGTATCTTCTCCGTGTTTGTGATCAAACATTGTATATTTGTATGTAAGTTACTGATTATTTGAAAGAATTGTTCAAATTTTGCAATCAAAGTCATATGTGGGCGTATTCCCAAATCCACAAATTCGGTTTTGCCGTGAACTTGAGGAGTTATTCTTCTTTCTTTCGGAAAGAATAACCTAAATGGAGCATTATCTTACGTCTTCACTTGAACTTATATGAATGAAACTCATTGAGTGGATCTTGTTAGCATCGGTTTCACCTTATGTTTGCACTTGATTGAATCTGATCCGTCCTAATTACATGCAATAAGTCCTAGAACTTGCGTTTTAAGATTTCAATACCTTGATTCTTTTTGAGGTTGAATTTCAAGTGTATTGCATATCTTTTGATTTTAAAGTGTAAAGAGACATAGGGGAAAAGCTTCATTGATCAAGAACATCATTTCTACAAAAGAAAAACTGCTAAAGTGCATTCAATTCTGCTATTTGGTTGGGAAACCAACTATGTTTCCATCCACTAAACATGATTTAATGCCTTAAAACTGGAACAAAACCAACCAAAACTAATGATCTAAAACTGAAGTTTTATTGCAGTTAAAGAGAATAATACCTTTAATTAAGACTAACAAAATGTTTTACATTCAATGTAAATCAATACCCTTCACTTCCTAACAAAGTTAAAAGAAATGCTTTGTAATCTCCAGAAGTATCTCCAGCTATTGCTTGATCAAGTGAAGTATTGTTCCTTTCTAGGTATAATTCCTTTATATCTTTCAAGTCGATTTCTGCTCGTGTAACGATCACACGAGTAAGTACATCTTCATCTGTTCCAAGTCCATAATCGCCTTGCGCAAGATCTTTTGAAACCGGAAGAAAAACTAGCTCTGATTAGCATACTAGCACTTGAAAATCTGTGTGTGTGTGTGGGGTGTGTGTCAAGATATTGTGATTAGTGACATCTCAAATTCATACCTTAGCAAAGTACTTTTGAGGGTAACTGATGCATTTGATGGCCACTCTTATTGTCTCAAAAAATTCATGTTCTGGGGTGCCTCTTAGAGCCTAATTAAACCATTTTAAATTACTGATTAGCGCGAAAAATCAGAGTTTTTATCCATGCTTATATTGAATATCAAAGCTTGTTAGTAGTTAATACTTCCTCCGTTCTATAATAAGTGAAACACTTCTCTCTTTTATGTGAGAGCTTTTTTAGAGAAGTGTTTCACTTATTATGGAACGGAGGAAGTATGTAAATGGAAGATGGTTAAGAGTGTATAATACTCTTGTAATAGTTGTCCCATGAATGTCCTTGAAATGGTTGAAAGTAGCCAAAAGTTGTTGCTTGCTCCTTGTAGTGATAATTCTTATGATCTCTTCATGTATAGATTTTTTATCTTGAATTTCATCATGTAGAGTGGTTGCATCTGAATATGCTAGTATCTCATCAATTTCATCACCATAGTACTTGTAAGTGCTTACAATTCCCACCAAAAACTACAAAGAAAAAAGAGTGAATTAAGTCCCTTAATTAATGATACAAACATTATACCAAAAATTAACTCCCTAATTTGAATAAATTTTCATTGTATCTCAACCTCGATATATCTTTATAGAAATTTGACGATTTTTTATATCCAGAAATCACGATAAGACTCAAATAAGCATCAATGAAAGCTAACTTAGGGCCTATTTCGGCATAAATAGCTGAACTGAACTGAATTGAATTAAGTTGAATGTAACAAATATATAGATAATATTTAAACAATAATAATATGAATATTAAATAATAATTATAATAATAAGTAATAATAATAATAATATTTTGGATATTTTTAAATGATACTCCGTAGTTATGAATAAATAATATTAAATAATAATAAATTAATAATAATAATAATTAATGATAATTAATAATAATTATTTTATTATTTGTATTAATATATTAATACTTGATGATGATTATATAATAACAATAATATATAAGAAGTAAATTATTATTACTATTTTAATAATTAGATTTAATAATATAATAATATTTAGTAATAAAAATAATGATTGAGTCGGACCACGCAAAATTACATCATAAACCGTTTTGACGCGATTTGATGGGTTTATGGGCTAAAAAACGTGGATTTATTTGTGCTTTTAACCTAAACCATGTTCCTTCTAATAGTTAATAATGAGTAAAACTGTAATAAACAAATAATATATAGAAATAATAATAATAATAATAAATAATTATGATATAAAATAAATAATAATAATAATAATAATAATAATAAGAGTAATTAGTAAAATAAATTAAACCAACATAATAATAATATATAACAAAATGGTTATAAAAGAATGGAGCTGAGTTGAGCTGAACTGAACCAAATCGAATTGATGTCCATCAAACAACTAAGTTATTTGCAATTGATTATGGTGGATCTTCTAATTTTCATAGGCCTTTCCTAAGATTATTTAATAAGTTATAAATGTTTCTTCGACTAACAAGTAAAATCTAACAATCTTTCAAAAAAAAAAAAAAAAAAAAAAAAAAAAAAGTAAAATCTAACAAGAATATCAATGTTATACGATCAATATGAAAATTCATCTATATAATATACTTATCATCATTTCTTTATCCGATCTATCTAACCTACATGACTATTAAGTTATCACGTAAATAAATATGGTAACGTAAATTAAGTTATCAAACAATAGTAAAAACATACATTTCTAACTTTTCCTCTTGTGTGAGATGCAACATCTTCTTCAAGAGCATGCTTGTAGATCTTATGATAAGCACGCTTAAGTGTAAGAAGTTCTTCTGGAGATTTGGTACAAACGATCTCTGCCACTAAATTATAATCTGGTTTTTCTTTCTTTAATGCTTCGAAAATTAGAATTGCTTCACGTTCAACAGGATCTATAACCCATTGACATATAGCTTTCTTAATTGCAAAAAATAAGATTGTAAGAAATAAAATCGTGCACGTAATTATGGGTAAGTACTAAAATAATACTCCTTCCGTCCTAAAATATAGTTCTCATTTTATGATTTCAGGGGAGAGAATGAAGAATAATTGGTGAAAGAGCATTAACTGTAACATTTTGGTAGGAAAATACAAAATTTAAGAAGCAAATAAATGATGGGATACGGTTTTTTTTAAGACAAATTACGAAAAAATGTGAAACTAAAAATGGAAATAGGAACTATATTTTGGGACACCCAAAATGAAAATGGGAACTATATTTTGGGGCAGAGGGATTAATACAATAAAATTTAGGAAAAAATCAAGGAGATTTTATTATAACAAACCTCAAAATCTCCTGAAATCTCACACTTAAGCTGATTAATGAGATCCTCTTGATATACTTCTTGATAAGCTAGTTTGATTAGCTTAATTTGACAAGACATTCGATGACCCAATAATGAAATTATTGCATTTTCATCTGTACCTAATCCTAAAGCACGAGGAAAAAAATAAAAAAGATGGTTTAATTAAGCAAAATTTGATACAATGAATCAAATAATGAAAATAAAACCCACATTTCAATAACTTTCAAGTTTTGCGAAATTATATCATACGTGAATGTAACTAAATTTAAGAAAAGGTACAACGACGCATGTATCACAAGCGCATTATACGCCATTATATATGGGTCTTGATGACTCAAGATATGTATGATATAAATTTCGAGTTCAAATCTTCCGGAGTTTTAGTAAGACTCTACAAGGTAGAGTTGTATCTGAACGTAAATTGCATCCCTCAAAAATTATAAAAGAACATTTTTACGGTGTAATCTCGTTGCGAACATGAAAATTAAATTTTTAACATAATAAGAATTGCAAATAAGGACACAAAATGGTTATTCACAATTTGATTAATATTTTTCTACCATATTTAAAACTCTATGGAAAAAAATTCCCATGTTCTTGGGATCAAAGAACATGCTAAAAGTCCCCTCAAAAAAAAAAAAAAAAAAAAGAACATGCTAAAAGAAGCTAATATTGCATGGTAATTAATGAATGTTTATAATATAAAAACCAGAAAAATAATTCTAGAAATAAAGCATTAAATTAAAAAGATTACAACAAAAAAGAAAGGCAAATGAGAAAAAATATATAAAAAAACCTCTGCATGCTTTTTTGATAACATGAGCATCATCAATAGGAGACGTTCTCTCTGGAGCAACAATGGTAGACATTTTTCTTTATTTTTTTTTCTCTGTTTTGAATGTGATTCCTAATATAAATGAATATGAATATAATCCCAAGTTATGCAGAGAAGATGTTCTTTATTTTATAGTAGTTGGTTGAATGTCCATTAATTATCACAATTATTCACAATACAAAACGTATCCTATATTTCTATTTTTGGTCAGTGAATAAATGTTTCAGTTATATATTTTTGAACCTTTTTTTTGTAAGTTATGCGTTATGTTGTAATAACGTATTAGTGATGTAGTAAGATTATACGTCAGACTTTCATGAGGTAACGTACGTACTATACATCAAAATGTTATGACGATTTTACCAAGTAAGTGTTGGTCCATTGATGATGGGACTGGTTTTGGTAGAACGGATTCGTGTTCGAATCCTCGCAACATCCTTGAGAGAGGAATGGAACCTAACCATCCCGAACTTGGCCTCGATCCGGATGTAGCCCGAAGGGTAAACCGGGTGCAAACACCCAAAAAAAATGTTATGACGATTTTAGTTTGGGAATATTCCTATTTAATTATAGGCATATGGTTCTAATGACATAAAATAATTGAAAATTTACTAACTGATGCTTGATATGGCCTTAAATAGTTAATTCAAAAAACTATCTTGAGGTTATGGGACAAATAACCCTAAGCCTAGTTTTTCTCTCTAGCCGCCTCCTTTTTTTTCCCCTTTCCCTTTATCAGTAAGGGGCTGTCATGGATGATCTCATTCATGGCAAGTCTCTTTATGAGAGTTTCTTGTGCTCTGATATGAGAAGACTAGTCTTCTCTGTTATGGAGGTCTCCTTCTCTCCTATGGGAGTTGATCTGATAAGATAAGACAAAATAAGTTGAACAAAACATATCCTTAATATCCTTTTTAACAGGTTCTATATTAATGAAAATTTTTTTATCTGGGACGTAGTTCGAACCTAATAACTAATTTTATTTATAACAAATAGTTGAAATTTCATATAATACCATCTCACCATAAATTTAACTTTAAGTTTAATATTACTATTTTAAGATGGTGACATAGATTACAAGTTTTTAACATTTAGATAACATTAGGCTCGTGTAATACAGGGGTTAAGTTGATTCATTCATTTCGTCGGAAAGTACACTCCACAATTTTTTACTTTCTATGAATTTTCTTTTCCCATGTGTTTTATGTCAATCATACAAGCATTTAGAAGATTTGTACGACAACGCATTATAAGCACCACTTAGCAAAATAAATCCTATATTAAAAGGTCCGCCAAACATCATATGTACAATTCTCACCCACATCGCACGAACAAATGTTTGCAAAAAAAAAAAAAATTAAAACCTTTTCAAATATTCAAAGCATATATACCTTCTAGAAAAAAATAAAGAACAAATATAAGACCAAATTAAAACTTATAAGATCAATAATCTAACAAGCTAGTGGCGAATTCAATCCAGAACTAGAATTTAACACTTCGAGTTCAGATTAAGGGCATATTTTCCCCAGTTTAGTTCAGATCAATTCAGTTCAGCTCTGGACAATACTTTTACTCTCACGTATCACTATTCATTTCAGTTTAGTTCAATTAAGTTGTTTTATGCCGAAGAGAACGGCCCTAAAACATATGACAACACAACACTATAATCTGCAAATGGTGATTTCCTCAATAAAATTCCTCACATATTTTTAACATTTAAATCTCATGTTTTGACGATCCTTACAAATCGTGTATTTGTAAGAAGAAAAAAAATACAAAACGCAACACTTGTTGCAAGAGATAAAGAATACTAAGGTGTTGTTTGGTTGGAAGCTATTTCCCTTGGAAATACAAATTCCTAGGAAATACATTATGGGTGTTGTGTTTGGTTGGAGGGAAATGAGAGAAACATAGGAAATACAAATTCCAAGGGAAATAGAATTTCCCATGAAACATGGGAAATCACTCACCAAGCCCCCCCTTGGTGAGTAATTTCCTAGGAAATGCAATTTCCTATGGTGGCAACCAAACAATTTTGTCTAATTCCTAGGAAATTAACATGGGAAAGAATTTCCCATGAAATGTAAATTCCCATGGGAAATTACTTCCCATGTGAACCAAACGAGGCCTAAATTCCTCACTATCCTTTCATTTCCAAAAGGATACTTGTATCACGAATCTAGGTTATTGTATACTATTCGCCAAGAACAGTAAAAAGTTGATATGCCATCAGTTTTTATGCTCCTTTCTTGCAAAACTTTTCGAGCCATTCCATCGTTACACTCTTTGGCCTCTCCAGTGGCAAGCCAAGAGCTCGATCCCATATGAGCTGCATGAGAATGAAAATGCAACAAGTTATTTTATTTTCAAAGAAATTTACTCCATATACAACCTGTTCCAATTTAAGTACAACAGTTTGACTTTCACAATTACAAATGCACAAATTTCGTTATTGATATGTTGAATTATCTCATAGTTGAAATTATAAAGAGTGGATAATAATATAATATACATTAAAACAAATCCGAATCACCTTATATACTAGGATTTGTTTTATTTCAATAGTGACAAATTTATGAACAAAATGGGGTATGTGAATAGTGCAAAAATCAAATAATTGCGATGAAATTAGGAGTTCAGGATGGAGGGAGTAAATACTCGACAAAAAAGATTTAATGAACAAACCTGTGAGCAAATCCCAAGACTCCTGGATACCCCAAACAGAACTGTATAGAACCTGTTAAAAGAGATATTAAGTTGCATTACAAGGAAAATGAAAGGTAAATTAGGAATATAAATGAGGAAACAAAGGGTACCTTGCTTCTGTTAAACCATAGTAGTTCAGCAGAACTCCACTATGAGCGTCAACATTCGGCCAGGGATTCTTTACCTTCATGATTCAAAATATTCAATAAATTAAAATATACTCATATAAATCTAAGAAAAGCATCGCAAAAGATAATGATAATTTAGTTTACCTTTCCAAGCTCTGTAAGAATAGGAGGCACCACTTCGTACAGCTTTGACACCTGCAAAAATGTTCAATCGAAATTATTTCAAAAGCTTTGAGTTCAGGAAAGCGCGCCAAAATAATCTTAAAATAAAATACCATTTGGAAAAGTGGGTCATTGGGTAAGTGCTTCAACGCGAATTCTCTCTGGCAGCTGTATCTAGGATCCGTCTTTCGTAGAACTCCATGACCAAATCCAGGTACAACCTATAACAAAAAGAAAGAAATTTTAGCATAAGACGTTGCTTTATTGAAGTATGTTTTAGCATAGATAAATGATTAAAAGTTTCGAACCATAACCTGGCACAATATTGCCATCGGGAATCATGGTTTAAGAAGTGAAAGAAGTTTTCATATAATGAAACAATGGAAGAAGCTATACAACTACTTACAAAGGACAACGTGAAAATGAGAAGCAATTGGCAGGGGAAAGAAAAGGGGGTTACAATTCTGTTTATATAGCTATTTTCGTTAAAAATAACAAAGTGTACCTATTGCTAGTTTATCAACTTACCTTGCCACTGTTTAACGTCTTCCAAACATAATCTTTCAACTGTTCAGTTGAGATATTCTCTCCACATTCATCAACAACAGATTTAATCCACAGCAGCACTTCCTGTCATAAGAACAAATCAAACATGAAAACTAGACCACCACCACGTTCAGGTCACTTGCGCAACGGGATCAAGCATATGATATAAGGGAGGGAATAGATAGGCATAGAGAACTTAAAGAGCAGCTCCCGTTGTACTTGTTTAAACTTTACAGGCAATCGGGAACGGGCTCTTAAATGATAAGACAGCCACTTATATGAGCAAATACCATAAATGAAAATTTTCCGGGATTGAACAAACTATTACAAGTCATGTTTAAAGAATGGGATAAAAAGATGTAACGAGTCTGGGTGTAGAAGCAAAGTTCATGCCCTCAAGTGCGGGAATGAGCATACACAAGCATCAGATTTTAAGTAGGAAGAAAACTTGTAAATTGCAAAATAAATAAAAAAGATCCGACCCAAAGGGGATAAAAAGGGCTAAAACAAATGTTTGTCCACTGAAGCAATTTCCCCGACACAATTTTGCACAACATCTTCAGTGGAGATTTGTGAAGGTTTACCTACACAATAGAGTACGATAAGATCTACAATAATCTACTCATAAAAAGTGTCCAATAAGAAGTGTATATAACCACCAGAATATATGAATTTTACTATTTTATCTTGTAGGATTTGCCAAAGAAATGAAAGGAGATGCAGTAAAATATTATACCTGGTTGGCTAATCCATGGAGCGGGCCAGCCAATCCATTTAATGCAGCTGCAAATGAAAGATAAGGATCTGAAAGTGCACTACCCACCTACATTGTTGTAAGAACTGGTCAGTGTTACTATGCTCAAGTATGAGTCATGAGCTCAAAAGAATACCACAAATGCATAGCTGAAAGTAAAAAATTAGAAACTTTACCAGATGGCCAGTGTGTGCGCTAACATTTCCACCCTCATGATCACTGCAAAAGAAAACAATTTATCAATACCCAAATTGAAGTAAAAGTATGTGGTATCTGAAAGATCTGAACAGTACTTACGTGTGAATTGTGACATAAAGCCGCATCAGCTCAAGCATCTCAGGGCTATCAAATCCCAACATCTGTGCGAAATTTCCACCATAATCAAGGGAGTCATCTAGTGGTATGATTTGTCCATTCTTAAACATCCTTCAACGGAAAACAATAATCAGCAAACTGACAACCCACGGCCAGACACCACAAACTATGTCCAGTTGCCCATTATTAATCAATTGACAAAAATAGCCAGTAAGCGTGCAGGAACTTGAGCAATCCCCATATTTAATTAATTAACATATAAGGTATACAGACCTCCGATAAACATAAGCTGCCACAACAGGAACTTGAGCAATCAAACTAAGGCAGTCTTCGTATGTTGCCTCCCAATACCTAGAATCAGAATCACCCTTAGCAATTGGATAGATGAAGAAATATAAGGCAGGTAAAATGCGATCATCACAAAAACAACCTACTCACTTTGATTTATGGATCCCTTTCTCATAAGCCTTCTGGAATTCGCTTTGAACCTGAAAAAGAAGAGCAATTAGATATAAGCGACACTCTAGCAGTAACTCTTCAAGGTAGAAGGTCTGGGTTCAACATTAAAACTCATAAAGAATATAAACCACAGATCATTAGTTAGAGGCTTTCATCAATACAATGCAGTACATCAGGTTCAAGAGGACTATAACAGACTAGCAGTCACTGCCAAGAAAAGCTTAGAAGAGAAGAACAAGGAGAAAAAAAGGAGAAACATTAGGAACTATCATCATGGAAGTAAAATTACACAGTAACAACAATGAACAACAGCATAGGCCCAAGAACTTGCAAGGGTAATCAATCAGGGACATACACTAATTTCTTTAGTAAAAAAGAAATCAATACCTGAAGGGCCATAACACCAGTGCAAAACTGAGTCATTGGATGGGCAGTAACTGGTAGCGCATCAATTGTCTTGTACACGTGTTCTGCAATTACAGTAAATTATATAATAAACACTCATCGTAAAGAAGCATTTCTAATCAATAAGAGGTGAAGCATATGCCAGTAAAACAAGAAAACTATTCTGAACAAAAAGCCAAAGAAAGAAATTCCAAATAACTGATCACTAATGGTACTTCTGGAATAGTACTAAAGTCTCGCCTATATCATTTCATGAATAGAAAAAGAAAATCCAGAATACACACACACAAATGCTGTTAAAAAAATAAGGCGAAAAAAATTGGTGAGCAAGCATACAAATATAACATGATATGCCTATAAAATACACAACAGTAGGAACCAAAACTAGCATTAGCAATGCAAAGATGGATCAGCAAAATTTTATTCTATATAAAAGGAAAACCTGGGATTGAAGCACGTTGTCGCAGTTCCGCTGATAAAGCATCTACTTGTTCTTTGCTCGGAACCTGAATAAATGAAAAAGCAAAATAGAGAATATGAGTTTTCAGAGAGAGGCTACAACTTAAGCATATGACAAAAGAAAAGAAGAATTTGACAGATATCATGTTATAGCAACATCAAAGAATAGCAGCATACATCTCAACCCCTAATATTTGCTAGCTGTGTTGATTAGACTATCCGGAAAGATAACAATAAGTAGTTTTTTTATGAAGCATGTGACATGCATTTCTCATACATTTTAACATAAAGTACCTAAGAGTTCACCCATAGAATTCCGTCTCTCAAAAGTAATTTTGCACCTCAAGTCTTCAACTGTTAAGAGAAAGTTAGCGAGAGTATTTCATCTCTTTCTACATATGTGACGACACCGATTGAAAACAAACATTTGGAATTATTCAGCACGTGAATTTTAAAGTTTCATATGTCAAAAATGGTATCCAAAATACATTTGACAATTTCAAACTTAGACATAACACAAAATTGAGTTTCCCTCATACAATATCAAAGAGTTTAAGATTATAGATTGAATTCTTGGAACTTCAATCTAATATATTCAGGAACTGGAAAAAAAGAGTAATCTTTGACCACATGGAGAAAATAACTTTATGTCAAATCAGAAGATCAAATCATATATTCAGAATTTTTAAGGTTATATTATACATCACTGTGAGAGAAAAAAAAAACTAAGACCCAGTTACAAGAGCAAATTTTTCAAAAAAAAAACAGATTACCAAGTGAAACAATGGTTAAGGATACAAGAAGCCTGCAGCCTGTATAAGTAAGCTAAATGATTTACCTTTCCGGTTAAAAGAAGCCAAAGAAGACCTTCAGGCAATGGCTCTCCACCAGGAATTGCAGCTGGTAAAACTTTCTGACACTCAGGTATAGACAAGCCCCTAAACCGAATACCCTACAAAGAAACCATCAATAATGAAGCAAATATACAGGAAATCACTCTCAGTCAACCAGAGAGAACTTAAATTTGGATAGCAAGACAGGAGTACGATACCTCGTCTGGGTCAAGTAAGGATGTTTCCCAAAGTAAACCAGTCATTCCTCTCATTCCGCCCAATACCTATTACATCAACTCTATATGAGAAATAGACAACTTTAAAGTGGTAAATTGACATAGGCTTAAGAAAATGTCATTGAAATACTGCAGTTATGACTGGTGATGATATAACATGATTATGTTTGTTAATCCAATACAACAAGCATAGCCTACCACACCCATGTCAGACAAGTATTCTGACACCTCAAATGGACATGAATTAATTTGGGCATGATCCTTGAAGACTTACAGGAGAATTAGCAAAGGCCGGAAATCCTCTGGTTTTTCTTACAAGTTCTATAAAAAAATTTAGTTCTAATGAGCACAACATTTCTAAAAGTCTATAAGTTAAACCCGTAAATGATGAAGACAAAAATAAGAATATAAATTTCAGATAAGCTGAATACCATGTCAACAGTTGATTGTTTTCCCAGCTGAACCTTTCCATATTCTTGTCTTTATTTTCTTCAGTCGTCCTATAGGCGAGAAATATGGAATTCATGAATATTTCGACATCAAATAAGAATTTATAACATTAAACTACACAATTGGGTACAATTTGATAATCTTTCAAATTTGGAGTCAAATAAATACTAGTAGATCATGTTACATTTACTAAAAACTAGCTCCAATCTTCAAGGCAACAATGTGAAATCTTTAGACATTGGTGACATAATTTGTACTTTTGAAATAATGTCTTGTTGTAAAACTAAAAAGAAACTTACGGAAAGATACACATTTAGACAAGAAACAGCCACCATAGGAAATGCAAAGCGTATAAAAATAAAGCAAGCAAACCTGTTGTTCAGGAATCAGTTCTTGTTACTCCGAACGAAGATCCTGCTCAACAGAAAAAATTCATTAAGATAAGTCAAATAAGCTCAACACAACGAACAGTTAGCAGTCAACAAAAAATGTAACATATCAGCTTGACGAAGCATTCATGTCAACCTTAAACTCAAAACTAAACAACTCAACTTCTCTAACCTAAAACCACAATGTAGTCAATTCACAGTTCTTGTCCTAGCAACTAAAAATTCGTATCACTTCGATGTTGAATCATAAAACATCCTACCTTTCCTACTCGTTAAAAGAAATGATACTCACTCATCTTTCATATTGAGCTCATACAAGACACACTAAAGCTAAAAATAATACTACTATACAAATTACAATGTTCTTCAACTGTGTTTAACTAACGCCATTTTTCCGGCGATTTCGCATAGTTATAGATTAACTTGAAGGAATTGAAGAAAAAAGAAGAGAAAATTTACAAGGTTAGAAGAACTTTGCATCTGAATCCATCTTACGAAACCGCTTAACATGATTGCTGACCCTGCAAGTACAGATTCAAATCAAATAAACATCATCAAAATCATATACCAGAAAATCTAAATCAAAAAAATCATTTTCTGTTTGTCAAAAATAAAAGCAAATTCCAGCAATTTTTCTAAACATTGATATACTACTAAAAATTTTAAAAAATAATTTAATTAAAGAAAAACTTACAGCTCGAGAACGAAGCTTTTGAGAGAGTTGAAAGACCTCTGAAAACGACATGATCAACCTAAAAAACAACAAAATGATTGAATACATTAACAAAATTGATTGAATTAAATTCAGACAAATGAAAAATGCGAAATTAGGAAAAAGAAAATGCAAAAATGAATGTAATTACAGGAAACTAAAATCTGTATGAACTAAAGAAATTGAAAATCTAGCATCAATGGAAGACGAAAGAAGAGAAAAAAGAGGAGAGAGAAAATTGACCTTTCGTAGAACGAAGCAGAGAAACAAAGAGGCAACTTTATAATTGGCGAGTGAATCGTTCGAGAGAAAAGTGTTAGTTTTTTTTGGTGGCTAAATAAAATTCTTCATTCTTCAGTCATCAATTCATTTCTTGAATAGTATAAACTAAGTACTTATAAAGTATTCATTTAATAACGGGTTAACACCCCCAATATAGTCAGAAAAGTCGAATCAATTACATTTGCCATGCCTTTTCTAGATTAACAAAGACATGTTTTTTATACTAGTGATTGTGACTTGTGTAGTTGTGTGAGGGGTTGGTATGATGTTCTAGTTGTTGCGTGTTTAATGTTTTTTTTTTTATTAGGAAATTAAGTTTTTTTTTTTTTTTTGAGAGGAAAAGCAAGCTAGATTAACTAAGGACAAATTGTCCAATAGTACATAGGCGCCACCTCCGGAGGGGAGTGGTTTTCCCAAATCTGTTCAACACCAAACGGAACTAGCCTTGCTAAGTGGTGGGCAACAAAATTCCCATCACGTTTAACATGTGACCAAGTAATAGATTTAAAGGAAATACAAGAAGTTAATATCTCATGAAGGATAATATCAAAGATCCGAAAGAAAGAGGGCATTCTTCGAGAGATTAATAACACTTGGCAATCCGACTCTAGAATAATATCATCATAACCAAAGGCCTTGCCCAGCCGAATAGCCATGGCTATGCTCTTAGCCTCCGCAATTTCGGGACTCCAAAACGCTCTCATCCGTCGTACAGCAGAAAACAACACATCACCACTAGAGTCACGTCCCCACCACTCCCAAACCAGTCCATCCTACATCAGCACAGGAGGCGTCGACGTTAAGCTTAATCACGCCTGGTGGAGGGGGTTGCCACGTCTTCACACTAGGTCTAGAAGCTGCAGCAACGTGGTTGTAAATACGAGCAGTGTAGGATCCATATTCATCAGCTAATCTCGACACTCGTTCAACCAACATTTTATTGGGCGTACATTGTTGTTGAAAAATCCAGCGATTTCTTTCACCCCACAAGCACCACGCAAGAAAAATCCCTCTGATTACTTTCTTCCTATCCAGCTTTCTCCAACTCTCCACTAGATCACACATTGACAAACTCGAAGCATCAATGCACATCTCAGCACACCCACACTCTACCCAAACGTCATAAACCCGAGGGCACTCAAAAACTGCATGGGACGTGGATTCAGCAGCACCACAGCCCTATGGGCACCCATCATCATCAATAAGGTGGCAAAATTTAAGAAGAGAGCGAGTAGGGAGAGAATTAGTGCATAACCGCCAAAGAAAATGCCTAACCTTGGGACTAGCTTCCATGCTCCAAATATCAACCCATGCTTGATGAAAAGAGTCAAGATTACCTCCCTTCCCAAGCATGTATGCCGTTTTAACAGAATAATGCCCATTCTTAGTGAGAGCCCATGTTACTTCATCGTCAAGATTCAAAAAACTCAAAGGGATAGCTAGAATGCTCTTAACATCTTTCTCCTGGAAGCTCTCTTCTATCAAATTCACTTTCCACTCATGGGTGCAAGAGTCAATAAGATCACTCACTTTTTCCACTCCTACAATCGGATCACTCGAAATGAAACGCCCCTCATCACTAGCAACCCAAGGATCGGTCCACACATTAATTCTTTCACCACTTCCCACTCTCCAAATACATCCATCTTTCAGAAGCGCCTTTGAACTCCAAATACTTTTCCAAGAGTAACTGCACGAGTAACCCATAGATGCCTCAAGAAAATCACATTTAGGGAAATACTTGGCCTTCATAACATGCCCAAATAAGGAGTGTGGAGCATGAACATGACGCCAAGCCTGACGCCCAAGGAGAGCATCATTAAAAACACTTAGATCTTTGAATCCCATTCCACCCAAGCATTTCAAAGTACACATAGAATCCCATTTTTTCCAGTGAATCTTCCTTTGAGAATCCGAGCTTCCCCACCAAAATCGGGCCATTAACGAATGAATTCGTTGAATAATCACACTCGAGATTTTATACACCCATAAGATATGTCGGAATGGCTTGGATTACTGATTTGAGTAAAATTTCCTTCCCAGCTCGAATGTAGTAACTTCTCTTCCATCCTTGGAGTTTCTTCCAAATTCTATCAAGAAGTGAATCAAAAATGGCTTTTTCCGATCGACCACTAATAGAAGGGATACCAAGATACTTCTCATGTTTCTCTACTTGCCGCATCTGCAAAATCCCCACCAAAACATCTTTTTGTTCAGTACTGACTCCTCTGCTAAAAGAAACTTCTGACTTGTCATAATTAATTTTCTGCCCGGAAGCCAACTCATACTGGTTGAGAATATCAACAATCAGAGTGCATTCCTGTCTAGTAGCTCTTGTGAAGAGAAGACTATCATCAGCAAATAGAAGGTGAGAAATTTCAGGGCCACTGCGACTAGCTTTTGCCCCATGAATCTGTTTACCCTGAACCTTAGTCTGCAACATTTTTGAGAAAGCATCAGCAACTAAAATGAACAAATAAGGGGATAGAGGGTCACCTTGACGAAGCCCTCTAGTAGGAGTAACAGAACCACAAACTCCGCCATTTACAATGAAAGAGTAAGAAACAGTAGAAACGCAACTCATGACTAGGTTCACCCAGCGCCCATCAAAACCCATAGTCAAAAGAAGCTTTCTCAAAAAGCCCCACTCCACCCTATCGTAGGCTTTACTCATGTCCAACTTCATAGCAATAGTGCCTCGAAGGCTCCGAATCCTATTTTTCATGGAATGAAAAATCTCAAGAGCAATGAGAGCGTTATCAGTAATGAGCCGACCTGGAACAAAGACACTTTGATTTTCTGTTACAATATCAGGGAGAAAATCCTTCAATCTGATAACCAGAGCTTTCGAAACCAGCTTATACAGGACATTACAGAGGGCTATAGGACGGAAATCAGCAGCCACAGTAGAATGCTTCACTTTTGGAATCAAAGCAATATTTGTTTTGTTAACACGGCTGGGGGAAATGGAACCATGTAGAATATTGCAAACAAAATTTGTAATATCATCACCAAGAATATGCCAGAAACGCTGATAAAAAATAGCATGCATACCATCTGGCCCCGGGGCCTTGCAGGGATGCATTTGTAGCAGAGCAGCATGGATTTCTTCTTTTGAAAACGGTCTCAGGAGACTCTGGTTACAAGCATCCGAAATAATAGGACTAATATACTGCAAGACCACCTGTAAACTCCCCTCTGACGGACTGGAAGTAGTGAAAATGTCATTAAAATAGCCCTCGAAAATCCCTTCCATATCATCATCTTTATCGTGCCAAACACCAACATTATCATACAAGCCCGCAACAAGATTTTGTTTCCTTCTCTGAGATGCTTTGTGATGGAAATATTTGGTATTTCTGTCACCATCTCTCACTTCCGCTACCCGAGAGCGGATATACCAATAAGCTTCCTGTTTATTATGCAAATCATCAAGAGACTTTTCAAGACCAGCACACTCTAAACAACTCTCGTCTGAAATCGAGCGGTTTTGGGCTGCTTTTAGTTGCAATTCGGTCTGCTCAATTTGTTTATCACGCTTCTTAAATTTTTGTGCACTCCATCCCGAGAGATCACGAGCCATCAAAGTCAGGCGAGTTGTGAGAGCCTCCCCAGTTGAACCAGCCCAAGCATCACGCACAACCACTTCACATCCTTCATCCAACAGCCACGCAGACTCATCAACACATTTGCTGGTAAGGCATTTGCGTGTTTTATGTTTGGCTAGTGATGAATAATTATTGTTATTAGTGTATAAATATTGTCGATTTGACGTGAGAAAGTAATATAGTAGTGAACTAATGACGGTGAGTGATTTGTCGAACGTGTGGAATTGTGTCATGCGTGTCGTGTCTAATATATGGCTAGTGATGAGCTATTATTTGTGATTAATTTTATGAATGTTGATGAATATGATGTGGAATATTAGTAGAAAGAATGGAACAATTTGTTTTATTTAAATCGTGCATTCAAATTAGCATCATTGTAATTTGCTTCCTCTTTTTTTTTTATTATTAATTGCATCGTTTTTTATTTTCGGCAATTTTCTATCACTTGTATTGTTTCTGTTTTTGGCAATATACTATCTCTTTGTCTCCTAGCACATGGGGTTAATAAAAAACGGAGGAAATATATATTTCTTAACTACCATTAAAAGCCATAAGAATGTTCTTAGATGGGTGAATGTTTCTATTTGGAGTCTCGTGTTTGATAGGCAATATTGTCCATGTTTACCAATAGTATAATAGATTACATTTATTTTTAAAAAAAACTTAACTAGCAAATAAATTCATTGACTATTTGAGTTAAGTACGTACATTTATCTAGAATTATCATAAACTATTAGAATTACTAAGCTTATCTTAAATACTTCGTTCTATGACAAATTAGATGCTTCTTTTTTTTATTATGCAAGAGTTGTTTGAGATAGACGTTTCATTATTCTCAAAATGAAGGAAGTATTAGAATTAGGGTTTTTTTTTTCAATAATTTGACCCTTGAAGTAAAATGCATACATGTATCAAAAATCTAAAACTAAAACTGGATAAACCAGTAGTACTTTAGCCTATACCGGAATATTACATTGACAATACTTTGTTGTTGTTGAACTTATCAAAGATTATTATATGCTTGCTAGAATATATATATATATATATATATATATATATATATAATCCAATACAAATAAATGTCATGCTGCCACATGTACCCCTTTCCCTTCCAAACAAATAATACAAAGTAATCGACATAAACGTATATATGAAGACTTGAACATGCAACCTCTCATTTGAACTCCGAACACACTAATATAACTATTCTACCATGCCTTTTTGATTTTTATGGGGAAAAATATATATAACCTACATCTAATTACTTGCATCCCACAATATTCCCACAATTATTGAAGAGATCCATCATTTACATCTAATTATATCAAAATGTATGGCCTACATATTTGGTAACTCGTGTAGCCCACCAACATTGCTCGAGCAAAAGTGTAATATTGCTATTGCTAATAGTCCTTCCTTCATTTGGTTGCTTCGTAACCATCAAAGATCCAGACCATGCAACCATCTAATATACACTCGGGTGACTCATAAAATCCAACATTCTCATAGAAGTAAGAAGTACAACTACTACTCTTACCTTCATTTTACATTTTCTTTTTCTTTCTTAAATCGCCTTTATAGACAACTTAAATTTCTTTTAACTTGCCGCCTACATGGACTTTGTAGGAAACAAAATTATCTGAAGAAAACACAATACTTCTCCTTTTAAAACAATTAAGTACACATGTATATATTAATACTCATTAATCTAATGGTAATAATAATCAGTTCTACTTTTTAGTATATTATAAAAAACTCTTAAAATTTTTATAACCTCCCTAATTAACACCAATACACTATTTAATTGTATCCGGTTATATTCTTACACATTAACCTAAATTTTAAAAATAAGGTTGTATTACAATATATGTAATTAATTATATATTCATATTTATGTACTCTCTTGAAGGTCGAGGGTTATACCGCTCCATAATTCATATTATAATATACTATATAGAAATTTAAAGGAAATTGGAAGATTATTTCAAGAACACAATCCAATACATATAACTTTTTTTTTACTTCTCTCAAATATTTAATTTAACAAATTCACATTAATAAATGAGCTGAAATATCCCCCGAATCAACAACTAGTTTTAGTCTTTTAGATACGAAACTTAAATGTTGTAGGTGAAGAGAATGCATGATTATTCTCATAATTCACATGGCTTCAGCAGTTGTCCTATGCTTCTAGACCAGCCCAAGTAATTCCAAAGTCATTACACATATGACTGACGTACCAGCAAGCCCACAACGATAAAGCTTATTGCATTCTCGGACACCTTTTTCGGCCCAACCTATACAGCCCCTTAAAATTATACTTCCTCCGTTTTTTTTTTACTCGCTATACTTTCCATTATGGGAAGTTTCACATTACTTGCTACACTTCTTTTTTGGACAATAAACTCTCTCTATCTCTCTCCTCCCACATGCGTCCCTTTTCTTTTTACTCTCTCTCTTCTCCAAAAATTGCCTAGGAGTCCGTGAAATGAGAAGTGTAGCGAGTAAAAAGAAACGGAGGAAGTAACAACGGTCAACAACGAGAAATAAAGTACCAATACACGAAAAGGGATCAAAGTGACTGGTGCATGCTCATATAATATGGCTCAATAAATAATTTAGGCGCTGTTCTTTTTTACTTAGTTTCAGTTTAATTAAGTTACCTTTTATAATTCAGTTTTTCTCTATTTAGTTCAGTTCAGTTTAATTCAGTTAATTTTCTATGTTTAAAAAAACGTGGCCTTAATAGTTTCCTATGCGAGTATTTTTTTTAAAATTTAATTTTTTAGACTTAAATTGACAATTGTAGTGAACTTATATGGGTTTTCTGTATGAGAATATGGATTTTTTTCTTAATTTGGATAATCTCGTTGAAGATTTTTTAGTGATTTCTATATAGGTGTTGTATGTTCGAAGAATGTGGCTTCTTTTTAATTTTGTTGAATTTGAGATTTTATATATATGTTTTTAGTGATTTAAATCTGAGCTTTGTCTAATTTCTAATTTTTTTTGAAGAAATTGTGCCTTTAAATTTTTTTGAAATAATTTAAAAACGCGTAAGATAGATTTTATAGTGGCCTATCTTTCGACATCAAAACAAGGCCTCAATATTGTTTGGGCCGGAGCTGCTATTAGAAAAGAGTTGATAGAGACGAAGTACATTATCCATTACAAGATGAAAATTAGACTGCATAAATAAATTTATGGGCTTTTTGTACTGGGATATGATTAACATTAATTTTTTTTGATGCATAAGAGGGAGAAAACCCGACACTTCCAAGTTACAACTATAGAGACCGAGGGACAAGGCGGGGGGTAGCTTTGCCGACAATGTCATCACGAAGGAGAGTCGATGAAGACGGAGTACATTATCCATTACAAGATGAAAATTAGACTGCATAAATAGATTTATGGGCTTTTTGTACTGAGATATGATTAACGTTAGTTTTTTTTTGATGCATAAGAGGGAGAGAACCCGACACCTACAAGATACAACTATAGAGACTGAGGGACAAGGCGGGGGTAGCTATGCCAACAATGTCATCACAAAGGAGAGTAGTGATGGGCACAGGGGGTGTTTCGAAGAACACCACACTAACCCCTAACTCCACTCCCATGTTGGCTAGTCTATCCGTAACCTTATTACCTTCACGAAAGCAACAAAATTTTGCATGATCTGTAGATTTAAACCATGCACTTTATATTTGTATCATACAAGGGCATATTCAATACAACGTACTGAATTGTGCTAGATACTAGGTGGAACAAAATTTACTTCATTTTTTGTAGGTCAAATTCTAAAATCTTTGACCAAATATTCCCATTATTATATATAAAGAAACCTATTCATGTGTGATCTTGTTAGATTCGTCTTAACATGTACATTCATAATATCAACTTTTTATATGTTTTTATTAATACACGAATGAAGATATTCAAAATCAAAGTTACGTTTTAGAGAACGTGTAAAAACGAAACAAGCCCTATATTATGAAATGGAGGGAGTACTATTATTATTTACTTGCAAAGAAATATCATTCATCATAGTACGTGGTTGAAGTACTTCCAACACTGAAAAACCAGATGTATATGCAGAAAATCTAACACTCATGTACTGTAAAGTAAATGAACTTATAACAGAATTGTACGTGTAACTGAATGATTATAATTAGGTCTACTTCAGTATTCAGGTAAGACTTTGCTAGCTGATAAGTTGCCACCTGCCACCCCACGTTTGGTATCTTTGTGAATGTGGATTGGATGCATGAAAAAGTTAGTCCAACTATTGACTAAATTATTAGATTACATTATGTAAAGCAATGTGTTAGGGAAGAAAAAGGGCTACTCCACTTTTTCCATAAAAAAAAAGGATAGATTGATATGCTGCAAGTGTTGCTGAAAGTAGGGATGAGACTAGGACCATTTCAAGAAATTTGTTTTGAAGATGTTTTGGTTAGTCTTTTGACATATTCTATTGTTTAAGATTAGATACTAGGAGAGATTTTCAATATCATATGTTTTTTTTTTATCCATATGAGTCACGAATGCAGTACAAAGTACAAAGAAGGAGAATGGGAATTCGAATATGTGACTTATTGTTCACAGCACCTCAATCTTAACCGCTAGGCCAAGACATTCTTGGTTCTTCAATATCATATGTGATGTCGAGATGGATTGTCACCAATTTGAAAGTTTTGATTTGCTTTAACTCTTTCATAGAGGTGAATGAAAAGATTTATTTCATTGCATGCATATTTAGGTAGCTCAATTATGACCATCTCTATTAATTTGAAACTCTTATTAATAATGGAAAGGATATGGCCACTTTTCTTTTTTTGGATCGATCATGTTCTGGAAAAGTCCATTGTTTACTACTCCCCTCGTCCATAATATAGTGTTTATTTCGTTTTTACATGTTTTTCAAGACGTAACTTTGATCGTTAATATCTTCAATCGCGTATTAATAGAAAAGAGTAGAACATTATTGTATTAACTTCAGGTCACGTGGTCGAGTCTTATACGGAACATGTTTCTAATTTTTTTAATGTATGAAGATGACATGAAACAACTAAAGGAATAGTGTCACGTGGCGTATAAACTTGCTTCACAACGCTATTTAATATGTTTGTATATATGGTGTTGTATATTTTCATATTAGGCTCTTTTTTGCTTATGCAAATCATGATAATATTCAAACTAATTAATACAATACTCTATTACACTTGACATTTGAATTGTCTCTCTCTCTCTAGAAGAATTAAAAGAGAGACATGAGGGAATTTAAGCTTGATTAAAATCTAATATCCTATCCTACTTTAAATTAGGCAAGTATTTTCTCTATTTTTATTTTTAATTTTCTCACTTGAAAACTTGACACTATTCATGTTTAGATAGAATCTTCTCAAATTTTTTCAAGAAAAAACATAGTCATGCCGGAACTTGTTTGATTCGTCTCAAATAATACTTTATTAATATTTAATCGTTATAATTTTTACTAATATATAATGAAAAATATTTAAGTTTAAAAATATATATTAAAAGACGAACACAAAAAAAAAAATACAAAAAAAAGAGAGAGTACACCATAGCAAGTAATAGCCACTACTTCATACAACCAACCCAATGATCAAATTCATGCAACAAAAGAGTAGGGCCATTATATTATTTGATGTACCAAAAAGTTTTATGAGAATTTTCTGCCTTGTCCCATATATATCTCTTTGTAAAAATTTCACTTAAAATTAAAAGTGGTAATAAGAGAATTGTAATTTGTAAGTGTGTAAAATTAATATTATTGGAGTTGTCGAGGGCATTTTGGAAGGCCTTAAAGTCCATCTATTATTTGCACATGGCCATTATTCTTGTTGATAAAGGAACATTAAGATGACATTGAAGAATCAGATATGTGGTCAATCTAATAACTTATTGCACATGACAATCTCACTGTTCTTGATGGATTTTGGATATCTTTATTTTTTAAAAATTCTCCTTTTAACTTGTAGATTTATTTTGGACAAATTCCAATTATTTTGTCATAGAGTTGGAGTTAATTTGCTAGATTAATTGAATAATGTGTCATAAACAAATGATATGGCTAATATATATGAAAATGACATAGAGATTTACTTAGATCAAATGAAGCAATTTTTATCCTTTTTAAAAAATTCGTTTTTGATTTGCAATAAGTTTTTGACCAATATAATGAATGACAAAATGCCATACTCATAAAGACATTTTAGTAAACTATGAAATTAAAAACTTAATTTATTTTACATTGTATTTTATCAAATACCTTGAAAATTTAATTTTCTTTTAAAGATCATCTATCATCCTTATTAAGAGGAAAATAACATGTATTTTAGAAATTCAACAAAAAAGATAGAAAAATATTTCAAAATTCCATACACAATTACATACTTTTTCAGTTTTACATTTACTTGTAATGTTTTCCAATTTTAAAAGTTACATACTATTTGCAAATTGCGACATTATTAAGAGTCCCTTTTTTTATCTCTCTATTCTCCTATTTTATTATTATTATTATTAAAGGTAAGAAGAAAGTAAACGGTTAGGAGACCCTCCGTTCGAGGGGAGCTCCTACCGCATCTGTTACAAGGATGTTATGTAGAGCAGAAGAGTGACAATCTATTATAGAGAATTGTCGATCGACTAGATGACCCACATTAGCCACCCAATCAGCAGCTCTGTTTGCTTCGCGGAAGATGTGGCGGATATCCTATGAGCGAAAGTTGTGCAGTAGGCATGTGATGTCTTGGACAAGGTTAGCAATTTGCCAGGGTGGCGACCAAATCCCTTTGATTGCTTGGGCGACGAGAAGGTTGTCACCTTCAATAAGGATGTTGCTGATTTGGTGCTGTAGAGCAAGAAGGATACCGTGGTGCAGAGTTGTGGCTTCGGCAATGTAAACTGAAGAGGTGCCGAGATTGATGGTGGAAGCGGTGATGAGGGTGCCCTGTGAGTCCCGAATAATAACCCCCGCAGCTGCTGAGGTGCCACGAACATATGTCATATTTCAATATTGCAAATAATACTATATACATATCGCAATCATCTTGTTTGAGTAGATTAGTGACTAAGCACAGTAATATAGACGAGATTCAATCTCGGATCTGTTTACCAAATGACATACATAGCATATCGCAATCATAAAATAGGACTTTCCGACACATAATTTCAGGTTCGATGACCATGAATTAAATGACAAGTATTTCTCTGCTTTAATTTTTCTCTTCCTTTTCCTTTTCCTTTTTTGTGAGGAGAAAGTAAGTAATGTCTCAACTGGTCCTCCTCTTTCTCTCTCTCTCCAGAAATCAGAAACTAGCTCTATCACTTTCTCTCTCCTCTGAACTCTGCAACTAATTTCAGATCATTTACTCTCTCAGATTCCTCTCTTCTCTCTTTCTCTCTCCAAACTTTTCGCTGATTTCTCGACTTCTACGCATTTCGCTCACTTCAAAAACCAGAAAAAAGCTGCTGTCTCTTTTTTTTTCCTCGCATTTTCTCTCTCCTCTTTTTTTCCGGCGCAAGTCAATCAGCGTTTGACTTTCTTGTGACTGATAACGAAATCACTACTCACTCGCATTTTCGATTTTCAGCATTGATTGAAGTGTAATTCAGTTGAATAAAGCTGCTAAATGATGGCGGAAATCCGAAGTTTTATCGGATTAACATAATGATGGAGTGAAGTTTTCTTTTGCGTGTTAGTTTGATTTTGATTTGGAGAAATCGTGGAATTCGTTGTTGAACAGTAGTAATTTTAGTAAATTTGATGTATGGAAGGGTTTCATTACTTTGAGAATGGATGAGTTGAGATTGAGTTGATTTTCCTTAGTTTATGATTGTGATTTTTGCGGTGAAAATCTGGATTTTGTTGATTACTTGGAAGGATGGATAGAATGGCGACGGATCTTACTCGCAACGGTTCTGTGGAGCGGGATATTGAGCAGGTGAATTGTTGATATTTTTACTGTATTTCGCACTAATTTCTGTTTTATGCTTTGTATTTTAGCAATTCAGATTGTTTATGAATTTGGTGTATTTGAAGCATTGATAATTTGATCATACATGATTATTGTTAAGTGGTAATGACACTCTCTGGATCATGTTGTTCGAGGTACACGCCGTATACTTTCTTTCTCTTCTGTTGGATGAATGATGATCAACAGAATACTAATGGAGTTTATCACAGGAGCATGAGTTTGAGCTAGGGATGTCTTTGTCTGAAACATATAGAAAGTATCTGAGGCGAAATTTGTGTTATTATGTTGTGTTTATTTGTCTAGGTAGGAGAATCGGAGTGTTGTTTCGTATGCAAGTGTCTCAATTAGGCGATATGTGGTAACGTAGGTGTTGCAAGTAAGAATGAGAACTATATAGCTATGCATTTGGCAACTTGTTTAGAGAATCGATTTCTTTCTGTGGTTCTGGTAATATCTCTGAAGAGTTAGCAATCTCAACTTTACTATATACATTTAGATATAATGCGACTCGATTGATATCTTAGCTTCTGATAGTGGTTGGTTATAAGAGCATACTAGGTGGTAATGCAACATCCAGCATTATGGAAAAGCCAAAAATTAATTACTTAGTCTCAGACACCATTTGGATCAGTATTACATTTATCAAACTGCTGATCTTCATGTCTTTCTGAATCGCTCTTTAACACGTGAAGCACCAGTTTTTATGCGGATTGAGGTCTTCCTATGTTTGACTTAGTCAGTTAGTCCCACACACAAGTGGAAGCAGCTCAGTCTTAGTGCTTGTTTGTTGCTATCAGTATGTAGTTCTTGTTTGCTACCTCACTGCTGTAGAACAGTAGCCATCTGGCCGTCATAATTATTAGAATAGTTGTTAAAAGTTTGGAGTGAATTTGTGATCATGTATAATCTATCCTATCACATGGAAAATATATGTGACCAAAGTTAAAACACAAACGTCACTCCACAAATCATCTCCGTTGAGTTGAGCTAAATTCTTATCCTCTTCCCAGCTTGTATATTGAATTCATTTAGGGCTTATATGGTGGATTCACTGCAGGCGATTACTGCTTTGAAAAAAGGTGCATATCTGCTGAAGTATGGAAGAAGAGGAAAGCCAAAGTTCTGTCCATTCCGGCTATCCAATGTAACTTTTTCTCTTCATGAACTTGTTGTATGCTGTTTTTTCCTGCTTTATGAGAATGTATGACCAAGTTATAGTACTCGAACTGCTTTTATTAGTACCTTATATGACTAAAATATTGGTTTCAGGATGAAACTGTTTTGATATGGTTCTCGGGGAAAGAGGAGAAGCACCTAAAGCTGAGCCATATTTCCAGAATTATATCTGGCCAGCGTACAGTAAGTCACTTTTATTATTTATATATATGTTATTGAGGAATATCATAATTTCTATCTATCAAGACTGAAAAGGAAAAGTACTTGTAAGCATCTTTTAAAACTACTAAGCTTCCAGTAATCTTAGAAAATAAATTCTCTGTATATTGTGAAAACCAAATGTAGTGTGTGATATAAGCAATCCATATGGTACATTATACAATTTCCTCTTATTTAATCTTTTTTCCTTGTGGTGTGTGTGTGTGTGTGGGGGGGGGGGTAAGCTGATGTTGGATGATATTTTGGTATTTTGCCTATGGTGTTGTGATCTGATTGAACTCCTTTTTGACAATATCCACTGTAGTCGCTCTCTGCTAATCAGTTCTTTCTTCATTACAGCCAATTTTTCAAAGATATCCTCGACCTGAGAAGGAATATCAGTCATTTTCTCTCATATATAACGATAGATCATTGGACTTGGTAAGAATTTTTCTGCATCATCTTATATGGAGCTCTCCATCTTACTGGCTCTTGTCTATCCACCATTTCTCTTCAAGCATTTGTCATATAGTTTTCATTATCAGATTTGCAAGGATAAGGATGAAGCTGAAGTATGGTTTAGTGGTCTTAAAGCCCTGATTTCGAGGAGTCATCAAAAGAAGTGGAGAACGGAATCAAGGAGCGATAGCATACCATCAGAAGCAAACAGTCCAAGGACCTATACACGAAGGAGCTCTCCTTTACACTCTCCCTTTGCAAGTGGAGATAGTTTGCAGAAGGTAGTATAAAATAGAAAAAGAAATTAAAGTTAATTTATACTGTTTGCTTCCTGTCGTTCCATCTGCTGTGCCTGATATAGTCTTATTTAAATGGTTTCAGGACAGCAGTGATCACATTCGCCTCCATAGTCCGTATGACAGCCCCCCTAAAAGTGCTTTGGACAAGGCATTTTCAGATGTGATGTTCCCTGTGCCTCCAAAGGGTTTTTTTCCTTCAGATTCTACTGCTGCTTCTGTCCATTCAATCTCATCAGGTTCAGATAGTGTATATAGTCACATGAAAGGAATGGCTGCAGATACTTTTAGAGTCAGTCTATCAAGTGCTGTTAGCTCATCAAGTCAAGGTTCTGGTCTTGATGACGGGGATGCCCTTGGTGATGTTTTCATATGGGGAGAAGGCACAGGGGATGGTGTGATGGGTGGTGGTGTGCGTAGAGTAGGTAGTTGTATTGGTATCAAGATGGATTCGTTGTTGCCTAAGGCATTAGAGTCTGCTGTAGTCCTTGATGTCCAGAACATAGCTTGTGGCGGACGGCATGCAGCTCTAGTGACCAAGCAAGGGGAGATTTTTTCATGGGGTGAGGAATCTGGAGGCAGATTGGGGCATGGGGTGGATGCTGATGTGTCACATCCAAAGCTTATAGATTCCCTAAGTAATACCAACATTGAACTTGTAGCATGTGGGGAGCACCATACTTGTGCTGTTACCCTTTCTGGAGAATTGTACACCTGGGGTGATGGTGCTTTCAACTTTGGCCTTCTTGGGCATGGGAATAATGTTAGCCACTGGGTCCCCAAAAGAGTGAATGGTCCGTTGGAGGGAATACACGTCTCTTATATCTCTTGTGGACCTTGGCACACAGCTGTTGTGACCTCTTCTGGGCAATTATATACTTTTGGAGATGGCACATTCGGCGTTTTGGGCCATGGAGACCGTAAAAGTGTTTCCATACCCAGAGAAGTGGAGTCTCTAAGGGGTCTTCGCACTGTTCGAGCTGCTTGTGGTGTCTGGCATACTGCTGCAGTTGTGGAAGTTATGGTCGGCAACTCAGGGGCTAGCAACTGTTCCTCAGGTAAGCTATTCACTTGGGGTGATGGAGATAAAGGTCGACTTGGGCATGGTGATAAGGAGGCAAAACTTGTGCCCACATGTGTTGCTGCTCTTGTTGATCCTAATTTCTGCCAGGTTGCCTGTGGGCATAGCATAACAGCTGCACTTGCAACCTCTGGTCATGTTTATACGATGGGAAGCCCTGTCTATGGCCAGCTAGGTAATCCTCATTGTGATGGGAAGCTCCCAGCACGTGTAGAAGGAAAGCTCTTGAAGTGTTTTGTAGAGGAGATAGCTTGTGGGGCTTATCATGTTGCTGCCTTGACCTCTAGAACTGAAGTTTACACTTGGGGGAAGGGTGCAAATGGACGATTAGGTCACGGGGACACAGACGACCGAAATACCCCAACATTGGTAGAAGCTCTTAAGGACAAACAAGTGAGAAGTGTTGCTTGTGGTACGAACTTCACTGCTGCGATCTGCCTGCATAAGTGGGTATCAGGTGTTGATCAGTCAATGTGTTCTGGCTGTCGCCTGCCATTTAATTTCAAAAGAAAACGTCATAACTGTTATAATTGTGGGCTCCTATTTTGTCATTCATGCAGTAGTAAAAAATCTTTCAAGGCTTCTATGGCTCCTAATCCAAACAAACCTTATCGAGTCTGTGATAGTTGCCTTTCTAAACTTCGGAAAGCAGTTGAGACTGGTATTTCAACCCACTCCTCTGTTAGCAGAAGAGGAAATGTGAATCAGGGGACTGAGCCAAATGAGAGAGACGAAAAGCTTGATTCTGGATCCCGAGGTCAGCTTGCAAGATACTCTTCGATGGACTCCTCAGAAGGTCGATCTAAGAAAAATAAGAAATATGAATACGATAGCAGTCGTGTATCACCTATACCAAATGGCGGTTCACAATGGGGAGCTAATATATCTAGATCTTTTAATCCCGTGTTTGGATCATCAAAGAAGTATTTCTCCGCTTCAGTTCCGGGATCCAGAATTGTTTCTCGAGCAACATCGCCAATTTCAAGACGACCAAGTCCACCTCGTTCAACTACACCTACTCCAACCCTCTCAGGACTTATGTCTCCGAGAGTGACTGTTGATGATGCCAAGAGGACCAATGATAGCCTTAGCCAGGAGGTTATCCGATTGAGAGCACAGGTATGGAGCTTATCTGCTTGGCTACTTGTACATCTGCTACCTGTGTGACTATTAATTTATCTCCTCAAATTAAACATTTGGCTTCATAGAATATACCATCAGTGGGTGTTGCTAACACAAGTGGTTGGCAACTACAAACAGATGTTTCACTGGTAGTCTGGTACCCCCCCTGCAAAGCAGGCTTTCTCAAAGTGAATGTTGCGCATGTATCTTCTTTTTGGTGTTTGTTATTTTTTGGCCTACAATCAGTTCTAAAAGATGATGTCAAATATGTCTTATTTAATTTGTCTGTGAAAATATCTCAAATATTTCCTGGAATTTTCCCGTTATACCAGGCATGGGACGGAAAACTTCTTGCACGAATCCTTTAAAAAGCCGCTGCATAAATGGATAAGGATTACATCTATCTCTGAAAGTTATCCTGTTTATTTGTTGTGGATTTGAAATTGATTTATTGGCAAAAGTTGAAAATAATCAAGTCAGTTGTTTATCTAAGAATTGATTGTGAGTGAGAGCTTCAGTTTACTTGTGAAGCATGCTGATGTCAATGTGCTCAATATTTCTTTTATATAGGTGGAGAGTCTCACTCGCAGAGCCCAACTTCAAGAAGTTGAACTGGAAAAAGCAAATAAACAATTGAAGGAGGCGATAGCAATAGCAGGTGAAGAGACTGCAAAATGCAAGGCAGCCAAGGAAGTGATCAAATCACTAACTGCCCAGGTATCTTTTGAATTTTTCTTCAATTTCTGTCGTTTTTTAAAAATTGTGCATCCATGATGGACTCTTGACATCAATTTATCATTCTGTTATAACATGGTGCACATATGCTATGGGATTGATTTTGATTCACAAAAACTTGTGATATTTATTTTGTTGTAACCACCTACTGTTAGTGGATGTTATCTTGTGCTGATGACATTCTGTATCAATCTTGCTCTCCAAACAGCTCAAAGAGATGGCTGAAAGGCTGCCGGTTGGAGCTACAAGAAACAGCAAGTCTCCTTCATTTCCATCTTTGTCATTTACCCCCACTTTTGCTGACATCTCAAATTCCTCATTTGACCAGTGTAATGATCAGATACCTAGCCATGTGGCAGACTCAAATGGTTTACATGGTCTGGTGCTTTCAAATGGGTCAGCCACCCCTAGTAGCCGTAGTTCTGTTCAGAGTAGAGTAGTTAGTTCAGAGGCAACAAGAAATGGGAATAAAACTCGAGAAGGTGAACCTCGTTCAGAGAATGAATGGGTCGAGCAGGATGAGCCTGGTGTATATATTACATTTGTCTCCTTACCTGGTGGGACCAAGGATCTAAAGCGAGTTCGTTTTAGGTCAGTGCTTTTCTTCTCTACTCCTATTTTTTTTCTGCTCAAATCATGTCAGTTGCATTCTAAATTGAGGAGACCATTATCTCTAAGAAGGAAAAAAAAATAAAGTTTTGTTTTACAGATGTGTGTATAATTCCATTCCCATCTTGGCCATGTATATAATCAGGTTTTGTTCTTATAAAAATTTAAAAAAGCTATCGAAGTTCAATTCACTACTAGATAAAGTTCTGAAAGACAATTTACATAAGGTTTAATAAGTTCAAATAGGGTTTTCGTGGTGAAAAATTGGAGCCTTATCATGCTCTAATAATTAGTCTGTAATTTACATCCTTTTGCTGGCTGGATATGTGGGCATTTTAACAGTTACAGATTGTATCGTTTTTCTCTGTTTACTGCAGCCGCAAAAGGTTTAGTGAAAAGCAAGCAGAACAGTGGTGGGCAGAAAACCGAGCAAGAGTATACGAGCGTTACAATGTTCGTTCAGCTGATAAATCGAGCGTTGGTGTTGAAAGTGAGCTCGGCTCATTGATCACTGATAAGTAAAATTGATATACCTAGATAGTCATTCCTCAAGTGTTATCTGTTACAGCTTATGCATTCTGTTATTCCACGCGATTTTGTGCTGATCTATGAAGCTATGAATCTTGGACCAATATTAAAGGGTCCAGACAGATTCAATTGTTTTCTTCAATTCTTTTTTTAAGTCCTCTCTCTCAAATCCAATTCATGTAATTTGATTGTAGCTTCTTCCTTTCTTCCTTGTTAATTGTAAGATGCGTGAGGGTTGAGGGTGAGAAATGTATATTCATTCTAGGTTGCTGGCTTTTGTTGAAAGCAGCTGCTTGTAAATTCTGATTCAAGGAAAGTAATTTTCAGGTTTTCTAACATCGTTTTTCTTGTATAATAATAAAACTTTGGTTGAACATTGTCCCGCTATATTGGATAAAGAAAAGTTGCAATTTTGGAAATGCCGGGATGTTTGATCTTTTCATGTGGAGTTGGGTTCCTAGCTCCCTTGATGTATTATTGGAACTGGGAAGTTTCACATGTAAACATTTTGATTGAGTTGAATTGTTTCGAGTTAGTTTGCTGGAATGTTAAATATCGTCCCAAAACTTCTTAAAATCGCCCCAAAAAAAGTTGAAATTATATTTATAACCTTTTCTTTTCTCCTAAACCACCATCCACACCACCACCACGTCCAGGCCAAATGTTTGAGCCATGGCTAGACGTTCCAACCATCATTTTTAAAAAATTCAGAGGTGGGTGGTGGCATGTGGTGGGGGTTGGCGGGGGAGGTAGGTGGCGGCGGGTGGTGGAGTTGGTGGGGGAGGTAGGGCTTGGTAAAAAAAAAGGGTAAAATAGGAAAGTAATGTTGGGCTCGAGGCGATTTAAAGAAATTTTGGAGCGGTGTTCAGCAATCTCATTTGTTTGTTTTGCGATGAGTTACTCGATAAAAGCCAGGTCAACTTTGAGTCAATTGACAAAGAAGCAATTATATGTAATTTTCCTCAACCTCGACTTGTCTTGTATACTATTTTGGTTCGTTCATAAATAATTGTTTCGTTATTCGAAAATTCACTCCACTCAATCCATTAATGCAAATCCTCCACTAATGTTATCCCTCTTTACGTCTAAAGCTATATCTTCATATAATATGGTGTGGGGCGGAGGCCTCTATTAAGCTCTCCATCTCGAGAAATATAAAGAACCTAACTTTAGTACCCTTATGTCTAATCGAAGAGAATCTTCTATAACGCATTTAACGGGCGGCGTATAACTATGCTAGAAATGAAAAAAAAAAACAAAACAAAACTATAGAGTCAAACCTCTAAATGCTAAGCTACTCACACAAATCCTAAAATACGAACATAAATCTTTAGGAGCCTAACTTATATAATACGTTTGAAATACTAATCCTTGAGACAAATTGAGTTTTTGCACATAAAAATACGAGAATTTGCATTGTTTATGAGAAAATAAAAATGAAACTTTTTTGCAGCATTAATTTAAGAGAACGTATTGTGTCGGACTCGTCCGACCATAATCTTGGTCGGACGACTTTCAGGTGGTTCCAATTTTTTTCAGGTAGTCTTCATTTTTTTCAGGTGGTTCCAATTTTTTTTCAGGTAGTCTTCATTTTGTTCTCAGTTAGTCTTCTTTGTTTTTCAGTGGGTTTTTGTGCTTCAGTTAGACTTACTTGGGTTTCAGTTGGTCTTTATTCTTTTTCAGGTAGTCTACATTTTTCTTCAGGTAGTCTTCATTTTGTTTCAGTTAGTCCATTATTTCTTTCAGTTGGTCCATTATTTCTTTCAGTTGGTCCAACTGAAAGAAAAGAAAGTCCAACTGAAAGAAAACAAAGTCAAACTGAAAAAAAAATAAAACACTAACCTTTGATTTCTCTCACTTTCTCCTCCTTCTTCATTCCTCAGAGAGAGAAAGATGATGGGTGAGACTGAGAAACACTCCAACATCAACTTTCTCATCATACCCATTACCTTCTAATATCTCCGGCGCAACATAATACGGTGTACCAACAACTTCATTCATCAACATTACATTATCTTCATTATTTATAAACCCAGAAGACCCAAAATCACATAGTTTAACTTGTAATGAAATCATGTGCTGCTTGATGAGATTGGTTTCTCAGCTAATGATTTGCAAGATCTGGTTCATTCGCATCTTGAAGTTCGATGACATGTCTCATTCGCATTTGGTTCATTCGCATCTTGCATCTTATGCGCATCTGCGGGTAGTTTCCAAGTACCTTATTATTACTCTTATTACTTTTGATCCTCCATACTCTTTTGAATACAGGGGTGATATTACTCTTATTATTAGCCATTGCTTTTTTGATCGCACATTGTTGGTTTGGCTTGTTTCAAACTCATGCCAATTCACATCCATATGATTACTCTCAAGCTGATTCATTCTACATCTCTAATGATCCTCCATACTCTTTTGATTACGAGGACGACGACGACAACAACAATAATAATCAGGCTCTTCAATATCACTTACCAACGATCCAAAATTTTTGAGTGGTTTGGGGTGACACCATAACTACCACGCCAAAAAAACAGCATAGAATGATCGAGATACAGAAACTCCGGCAAACGACGACTTCGCCGGAGTTCGAGTTTCATCGCCGAAGATTACATCAGAAAAATGAGAGAACTTCACGTGCGAAATCGAGAGGGTCTTGTAGTGGTAATGGCAACAATAGTACAGAGTGGGGAGAAGAAGAGAAGAGAGAAAGTGATGCGTACAGAGTTTGAGTTGGAGTTTGAGTTTTGGGCTCAGCCCGTCCGACAATAAGTATTGGTCAGACGGTCTGACCCAATACTTTCACTTAATTTATTAGTAATTGAAAAATGTTAAGCATCGTACTTCTTAGATATTCATTTTAGTCGTTCTCTTACAACTTACAAGTATATCATTTGCAAATCAAGTGGCAAAGATGTAATCAAATGTGCGCATTTGACATGAGAATGACCAAGGAAAAAAAGAAAAAAAAGTGAAAGTTGATTCATCTGCAAAAAAGTCGTTCACAATATATTTGAGAACTATTATCATGTGCTTGTTCTACACTTCTAATCGATTATATATGATTATATGTGTTCATATTGTAAGATTCGAGATTGGCCTACTTGATTAAAGCCGGAGGTTATCATTCCACTCTTATTAAAGATGATTGTTAAATATCGCTCTGAAATTAAAGAGGTTTGTTTTTATATAATTTTCCTATTACTCTCTCCGTCTCAAAATATAGTTTCCATTTCTATTTTGGGTGTCCCAAAATATAGTTTCCATTTTTATATTTAGTTCTATATTTTTCCGTAATTTGTCTTGAAAAATCGTGTCCCATCCTTTATTTGCTTATTGAATTTTGTTTTTTCCTTTGTTTATCCAACTAAAATGTTACAATTAATCCTCCCTCCGTCCCAAAATATAGTTCCCATTTCCCTTTTTTCACGGTAATTTATGCAAGTTGGGATAGTAAAGATTTTTTGTTTATTTAAATAAATGTTGTATGGGAAAAGATGATTTTAGGAGAGAGAATGAAGCTAATTGATAAAAGAGCATTAATGGTAATATTTTGGTTGAATAAACAAAGAAAAAAAACAAAATTCAAGAAGCAAATAAATGATGGGACACGATTTTTCTAGGCAAATTACGGAAAAATATGGAACTAAATATGCAAATGGGAACTATATTTTGGGACAAACACCACCAAGAAGCCCATCCATCCCACCACTTCCCAACCACCCCAGCCGCCTCTTCCGCCACCCCAGGCGCGTCTCCCCTTTCCCCAATCAAAAAAACCGCCATATTGTGATATTTACATAGTTGCCCTTTTTCGAAACAAATAGTAACTCTCTGTCTCTCTCTTCCAAGCCGTCACTGCACCAGCACCACCGTGAAGCGCCATATGATAAATTTCTACAGGTGTTGATGTTATTACTCTCTTCTTTTTTCAACATTTCTTAAGATTTTTAAGAATCCTTTTATTTAATTTTCCTCTTAAGTGTGTTCTTGCTTCAAAAATTATAACTATGGTTTCAAAGTTGATAACTTTGGCCTCACATGAAGCCCCAAATAAGTTAGAACTTTCTCCAAGAGAAGCTTATACCCTTCTTCAACCTAAATTAACACCCCCATTAAAGTTAATTATCCCTTCCCCTGAAGAGTACTTAAACCTTAATAAGGCAATTATTTATGGGGTTCTATGTGAACCCACTTTGTCCAAAATTCATATGAAGTATTTACATGCAATTGTCACAGACGGGTATTGCTTATTTATCAATTTACTTTCAGAAATTGTTGATGGGCTGTTTTCAAAGATGTTGGAATCTCCAAAAGTTCAGTTGATTTGGGTTGCTTCTGTTATGATTGATGTTTGTGGCATAGGTTTTGACAGTCTTTTGGTGTCTATTTTGAGGCAAATTTGTGGGGATTTAGTGATGGGAATTGTGGCTCAGCTATGAGATGGTCAGTTTGTTTTTGTGTAAATGGGATTTGATTTTGGATGAGGAGCCAATTGTTATGTCTATGCTTTGTATACATATCTTAGGTTGTTGGCTGATCACTATCGGATTGCGTGTAATCCGAGGTCGGTAGAGTTGAAGAGAAAGGAGATAGTTTGTGTTAGAATGTTGAGAGAGCAGTTTCATTTGTGTTTAAGAATTGGGAGGGATTTGGTCCGTCTTTTACAGGATTTGGCTCATGTTCCTGAGGTTCGAGCTATATGGAAAGATCTATTGCTGAATCCAGGTTCATTTGAGAGTTCTAGGTTTTCGGATATTTCTGATATTTATGGCATTAGAACATCGAGTAGGTATTTCTTGCTTAGAATAACTCCTGAAATGGAGACTCAGTTGAGGTTTCTGCTTACCCATGTAAAGCTGGGATATCAGAGAAGGCACCAGACATGGTTCACTAGGAAATTCCTTTTTGCACCGGAGAGAGAGACTCTTGTCTGTGACATTGTTCGCTTCATTTGCTGTGCCCACCATCCCTCAAATGAAGTACTTCAATCAGATGTGATCCCGAGGTGGGCTGTTATTGGCTGGTTGTTGTTGAAATTATGTTCAAAGAAGTACTTTGAAGCTAATGTGAAACTGACCTTGTTTTATGATTGGCTTTTCTTTGATGAAAAGGTGGACAACTTTATGAACATTGAGCCTGCGATGTTGTTATTGGTGAACTCGATACCTAAATATGTTGGTATGACCAATTCTCTATTAGAATTCTTGTTATTAGTTGTAGAAAACTATGATGTGGATAGGAAAAATATCATCTGCAGAGGTGTGTCATCAGCTATAAGTATACTAGTCAGTAAAGGGGTAATTGGCTCCCTTGACGTATTAACTTCTTGCAACTTGCTGTCTCCTTTTGTCAAAGAGATGCTTCAAAACTTTATGTTCAAGGTCCAATCAGGGATATGTAAAGAGCCCCAGTTAACCAACCATCCTTCTTCAGATAAGCCATCCCAGATTTTGCCTAATCCACCTGATCTGGAAAGTGCACATCAGTCTTCTGGACTTCTTGCTTGTCTTGAAAATGCTGAAATGAGCACTCATTGTGTCTCTCTACCAGAATCGATTGATTCAGCTGCTTCACATGGTGAGTGCCAAGTTGATGATTTGACAAATTTAATAGGAAAAATAGGAGAGGTAATGAAAGGCTCGAACAGGATGGGAGAGAAACTAGTGGAGAACATCTTGCATTTGTTCATAAAATCTGGAAACGAAGAAAAGTTTGGTGTTATTAGCTCTGAATCTTTAGCATGTGAATTGAAAAAGGAACTTGAGCTGGCTGGTCACAACCTTTTTTCACCTCTTGGAAGTTTACCAAAGAATGATGATGCTGATGCTGATGATGAAGTTGAATCCGTAACAGCAGCAGTCATTCGCACCTTCGTTATTTCTCAACATCAATGGATCAGGAATATGCTATTCTGGTGGTCAAAGAATGGCTGTGTAGTTGGAGCTCGATTATTATCATATGCATTGAGACTTGCACATGAAGCACGTGAAGCAGGCTATGGAGCAAACTCTACCAGCGAGATCAATTACAGAAAATGGCCCTTGCTGAAGTGTCTCATTGAAGGATATTATGAACTTACATCTCGAAATGTGGATCGTGTAAATGAAACAAATACTTCTATTCCTGAGGTTGGTAACAAATTGGTTAGTAAGATGATTGATGATGCTTTCACCTCTTATAGGAATATGCTTACACATGCTAGGATGCTTTAAGCAAAGAAGTGGTTATGGATCCTGGTAAGATCTTAGCAATGGATGTGTTGTTTTCTTCATTATGGAAGAGCAAAAGGTTTAATGCTCTTTTCCACATCATCTTTTCTTATCTTCCTGATCTATCCCTTGGCGATGAAGATGTAATCCTGTTACTTGTCAGTCAAGTGGACGACGCTGATCTTGTATCCATGCAGATCGACTTGGGATTGAGAAGGTTTTCTATATTTGGTGAAGATGTCAGAAAAGTTGTCCAATTGATCAGAAAGTCCGTATACTGGAAGCAAGTAGATCAGCACAAATTTTGGGGCTTGATTAGATCAGAGCTCACTGTCTCCGAGTTTCCTGTGGAGAAGTTGCTTTTGGAGTGCTTTTTCTCAACTGATTTTGATCCAAACACTAGTGGTGTCATTGTTGGAGGTCTTCAAGCAATATGTAGTTCTTGTGCTCCCACACCAGAAATTGTTGGTGCTGTCATGTTATTGCCGAACAATAAGTTCCCTGATTTTGCTGCTTCCATTCTCTCTCATTGGACCATAACTAATGCATCAATGTTCTCCAATAGTGTAGCTGATTTTTTGATTAAACTCGAGAACAAGAATGGGAATGCTCCTCTTGACTATAGCAGTGTTTCCATCAACCAGTCTGCTCTCTTATATTTGTTAGAATATTTTGAAGCACAAGGTGTACAAGGTGTTAACATGCTAGAGAAACTGGCGTTGAATTTAGCAGACATAGAAACAAGACTCGGGAATCCTACAGTTCCAATGGATACTGGGTAATTCTGTCTTGTGTCATGGTGAGCTAACCCTACTGGTATATATCATTACTTTCAATTCGTGAGGTCAGATGATGTTGTTTGCTTTTTTTTTTTTTGAATTAGGTTTAATTTACTCAATAGTTTGGGATTTCTGCTCTATGTTTAATTTGCGTTTAATTTACTCGATTTTCTGTTGTTGATGTTGAAGTTCTATCTTTAATCTAGGGTTCTTGATTTTATATTTTAACCTTTTGAAGTCTTTATCGATTTTTTTTCCGATTTCATGGTTGGGGTTCGTGGGTTCAGGTCTTGCTTTTTTTTTTTTAGGGTGTGTTTGATCTGCGAGAAAACTGAATTTTACAGAATTCTTGATCAAATTTAGGGGGTGGGGGTGGGGGTGGGGGTGGGAGAGGGATTGATGATCAATTATTTCCAAATGGTGGGTTAATCATAATAAGCTCTTTGAAGTTGAAAAGATAAGGCTTAAAGAGTACTAGGGTAATGTTGTGGTACGGCTTTCTGTTAAGGAAGAGGGAAGGTTAATCAATGTTTACAAGGCTTTTGGATAGAGTGGTTGTCTGGTTGATAACTTGATGTGGATCTTAACCATGCAGAAATAGAAATCTGTGACCCTTTGGCAAAATGTCTTGTCGCACCATGTGCTATTGCTTGAGATCTTGGAGAAAAAGCCGACTGGCTTAACATTGTTGATATTACAAAAGTAAATGTCGAATATTTACTTTGGTAATATATATTATGTAAAGATATACACCTATTCATGTTTGATATATATATTATGTTAAACTAGCTTAACATCCTAATCCTAAGCCATACAAAAACAGAGGATCGAAAGAACGGTTGCTCACTTAATTCATTCATTAGTTCTTGGAACAGTTCCAACACGTTCTCTTTTAACAGTTCAGGGGATTACAAATGCAGAATTTGGAATAGAAACTTTAATGTACTGTTTTTTCCACGTCCTCAGGGTCTTCTGTGTGGATGATAACAGAGTTTTCATCTTGACAGGTTGAGAATATTCTAATTATGGGCCATAGTTGCTGTGGGGGAATCCATGCCCTCATGGGTATGCAGGATGAAGAAGAAGATTCAAGGTTCTAGTCTACTCAGTTATTGTTAGACTGCCCACACTGTGGCTTACTAATTTTTATATATTATGTTCTGATTTGGTTCTTTACTGCTTACTAGGAGGTGCATTAGAGTTGGGTAATTGTTGGCAAAAATGCAAGGATTAGCACCAAATCTGTGGCTTCTAATCTCAGTTTTGACCAACAATGTCGACATTGTGAAAAGGTGCACATCATTGGCAAACTCTTAACTTTGGATGAAATAAACAATGGTTTCAGTTTCATTCTCTTGGTTATGCATAAATTTCTTCTACTTCCTTCGTTCTAAAATAGTTTTCTTGCATCTTCGTTTCAAGTGTTATGTTGATTTGTTAAACCTCTCTCTCTCTCCTTGTATGTTTTCTTGCATCTCTGCTTTTTATGCATAAATTTTTTCTACTTCCTTCGTTCTAAAATAGTTTTCTTGCATCTTCGTTTCGAGTGTTATGTTGAATTGTTAAACCGCTCTCTCTCTCCTTGTATGTTTTCTTGCATCTCCGCTTTTTCTTTCTTCTAAATTTTTAATCTTATGATGTTTGCTTCTTTTTCTTTTTAAATTAGGTTTAATTTACTCGAGTTTCTCGAATTTTGCGCTTCTTTTTTTTCTCTAAAGCGTTAGCTCGAAATTGATGGATTTTAAGGAAGATTGTTCATCTTGATACCAAAGAATTTAGCAGCTGAAACTTTTCTTTTCCGTGTCTCGATTTAAGTTTTTATTATTGTGTTTCTGGGGGAAATGCAGGGAAATGCGTTGTAAGGTTATGTCCTAGAGGTGTTCAGTGGCTCTTTTCTCTCTCTATTCAGTTTGCCCAATACCCAACCCCTCCTGTTTAAATCTTTTTAAAGTGTCTTCATTGCTTCCTTAAGATTGTTTCTGTTAACAGGAAGAATTCTCGGCTAACAATTGATTTTAAATGTTATTTATCAGTTTCTTTCAGTGTGCTACACGCCTACACGAGATCCATCCTCCATTGACATTGCACCGGCACCCTATGTGTGCTGAAGTAAGTTGTTACTTTGTTTTTGAACTTCATTTCTGATCTTCTGTCGTGCATGCTACAGCTTAGCATCTTGATTTTATGTATGTTCTGGAAACTAACGCTGGTTATTGGGTATTCTATATCCCTTCTACTAAAAGGTGCAGTGCTGTATATTCAAATGAACTTGCAATGTGGTATTTTTCTGGCTGTTAATAATCATTTTCTTTCCTATCTGCAATGTATCAACGTAATTTTTTTGTTCCTGTGGTCTATGGATGGTAATCTGTACCTATATATTCTCATGCTACTTAATCTAAATCCTTCTTTCCTTTTGCCCGCGCTATCATATAATCTCTTTTTTCCCCCTAATTTGTGTCATTTTGAACTAATCAAGTATTTTTCTCTTGAAAGAGGTGGCAGTAAAACAGCTTATTTGACCCAAATTTGGTTATTGTTACCCTAGCCCTTCTGCACTCCCACATTTAAAAGATCAGAGGAGGTATTGACTTTAGACTCTCATTGTATCGTGCAGATCATTGAGGCATTCCAGAAATGTCATGCAGATCACCCTTTTGGCAAAATTTTCGGCAAGTGCACTGAGCTCAAAATTAAACTTGATGGCTGCTTCAGGAAGGAGGTAATTACTCTCCATATTTATATATATAAAAGTCTTGAACATCTTTTTCTTGGGTGGGTGAATGTATTGGATTTTATGTTTGTAGTGATTTTGTGCTGATTTGGACTTCATAGATAGTTTAGGTGACTTTAATGTGGTTACAAAAATTTTGAAATTGAAGAAAGAAATTAGTAAACCGTTTACCACAGGACAATAATTTCAATGTGATTAGTTACGCCATTGTTGGTGCTTGTCTTCTAAGCACTCGGGTTCCTATTTTTATTCGGTATTTGGTATATGGTTTAAGAGATACATTGTAGCTAATGAAGTATGTATAATAGTTTGAAGGTTTTTCACCCTAGGATTAGTTTTCTCCAACCCCTTTCTCTCTCCCTACTCTATGGTCTCAGGCTCTCCCTCAAGGTCTGTTCCCAAGGTAAGAAGAGAATGTTCCAATATGATATAAGAGCAACCGATTACAATTGAATTGCACCATATTGCTGGAAAAATTGGCCCCTTCATGATTTTAAGCTTTTAGGGGAATCTTTTCCTTTTGTCAACCTCTTATTTCTGTGATTTAGTGATGCAGCTTCTGGGTAGCAACTATATTCTAACAACTTGTGCTCACTTGTGATAAAGAAAAAGAAGTTTTGTTCACTTTACTGAACCAGAAAACATATTTCTTCCTTAATATTCATTCTTTCAAGTGGTTGTTTTGCTGTAATCTGATAGTTTGGGTTAGAGATTAATACAAGAGTTTCCGCGTTAAAGCATGGGTTGAGGCTGTTCAATGGATTCGTATGATAGGTGTTTCAAGGGAGTGATGGAGAGTTTAGACAACAACTTTTGTTAATATAATTAAAGGTGTTGGGGATTAATAAACTGGGCCGTCCTGACTGTCTTCTCTGTTTCACCAAATATGATTATAATAACATTGTATCTTCCATATTTCTGTCCCTTGCTTAGTATAATTTTTAGCCAACCAAGTTTCGTCACTTGAGTTGAGTGTGTGTGGGCATTTACGTAACTAATTGATGTGGGGCCCACCTTAACTTTTCTAGGAGTAGTTATATGGTAGGTTATCTAAATTAAAAACAGTTTTTTGGAGAAGTGCTCAAATATTGGATCCAAAATCTTATTTTGAGCTATCCTTTTCTCTCTGTTCTGGTCCTTTATGTTTCCGTAATGATTTTCAATTGACCCCCATGATGCATGATTAGAATGTCCTGTTGACAGGATTACGCCGGGTGGCGGAGAATTGAAACCTTCTCTTCTCTTCTAGCCACTTGTATATCCTGATGCAACTGTTGAGTTCTCTCTTTTCTTTTTGTTGGTAGTAAAGAGAATATTCCAAATACAATAACGACTCATATTTAGTCAGAAATAAAGGGGATAATGGTGATACATTTATGTGTCATTTTGTGAAAATGTTCGATTGCAATACCTATCAAGCAGGCCACAGAAGTTTGTAATTTTGCCCCACTTTGCTGCCATTATACCATGTTTTATCCTTAGACGGGGACATGGAAACATTAACAAATAAGTATACTGCTGTGGGTCAGTCTGGTTAGTGAGTTTGATAGTATCTGATATTTTATGTTTCCTATTTAGCCAATTTGACAAAATCTGAAATTTGAATGCAGTGTGTTGAAGTGAGCTTGGCGCTGTCAGTTGTGCATCACTATTATATGTTAACCAACTGTTTTGAAAGATGGTTTTTCACCCTAGGGAGAACTATTTTCCACCATTTACAAACCAAACACTCTCTAAAGCTGAGTGCGAATTGTTCATGAAAATGCAAGTCTTTCTTTATGTAATCTTATAGTACTTAAACCTGCAATTTCCCCTTTTCTTTAAAGGTGTTTTATGTTAACCAGTAACTGTAGACTGAATTATTTTTTGTATGTTGTTGACCATTCTAGCTTTTGTTAACTTCTATTAGTAGATTGAACTAATTTCTTTTATGTTAACCATTTTGCTTAAATCAAACTTTTCCCCCCTTCTTTTTCCAAAGATTTATTCCAAAAATGGGTTATTCAAGGAGCTATGATTGTTTCTTCAAGTATACAAATCATATTAGGTTATAGCCAACTCTAGGACCTCTTTTCACGATATGCCTCGGGTCTCCTTGCAATTTGTAGTGTTTGGCGGGTCCTGTTCTATTGTTGCTTGGTATTTTTATGCAGACCACATACATTTGCACATTCTTACAGATTCTTTAGTCCTCTTGGGATAGCACCAGTTGGCAGGTCCTATTCTCTTGTCCTTTTCAAGCTTGCATTGTTTGAAAGTCATGTTGTAATACTGTTTGTCTATGCTTTTAAAAAGAAGGTGTACATTCTAAACATTCAGCAAAAAATTGTTTATTACATTATCTTTCTGCTTTGTGAAGGATTTGTGATTAGCTAAACAAGTAGAAGTCTAACTGCTACTTGTAAGCTTGCAAGTATTTCGATATGTTTGCTTCTTATTGGACAATGATTTCGTTCTTAATTTTTTTCATTCTAGATGATATAATGTACTTTGGTTAAGCATAGTTTATTATACTTCATCTTTAGATGTCTGAATATGTAACTTATTAAGACTAATATATATTCGAAATTCGAGAAGCAAGCTTTTTGTTTTCTATCCTATGTTTCGTTCCATAGTATAGACCCTTATGATAGTAAAATAGTGCTCTGGTGCTTACATTGAAAAACCTGATCACTACCATAATCTCTTATACTTGTTATTTCACTTTCAATCCAGGTGGATGCTAGAGCAAGTTATAGCCTGTCATTAGGAGTATCCTATCCTGAGTTACTTGTACTTGATGATAAGAATACTCCATTATCTACAGAACACTTGCGTTCAGAAAATTCCGTAAGACAAAGAAGCAATGGAGGTTGTGTTTGCCTTAAGCATATCACCCTCTTTTACTTCAGCGACATCGACATAATCTGCGGGAAGCCAAGAAGGATGTCGCTAATGCTATTGATGTATGACTACTCGCACTTGCTCTTTCTATTGTTTTACTTTTCATGAAAAATATGAATTTTGCTATACCAAATTTCAGTGTCATCGCCCTTCACCTTTATTGGCTGAAGTCTAACTAGGTTAAATAACATATGCTCCTGCGATTTCAGAGTTCTTGTCCATATGGTCTTACAAATTCCGTGTAAATAATGAACTCAAATCAACCAAAGTATGGTAGTCTTTTGGGAATGAATATAAGTTAATTAAGTAGCATTTATTAATTATAGAAGACAATAGAAAACGAGAATTACAAACTATAAAGGTGGTCGTTATCTTGTGTATGTTGATTTTTGAGTTGGGCTGTCATGTTATTGCCGAACAATAAGTTCCCTGATTTTGCTGCTTCCATTCTCTCTCATTGGTCCATAACTAATGCATCAATGTTCTCCACTAGTGTAGCTGATTTTTTGATTAAACTCGAGAACAAGAATGGGAATGCTCCCCTTGACTATAGCAGTGTTTCCATCAACCAGTCTGCTCTCTTATATTTGTTAGAATATTTTGAAGCACAAGGTGTGCAAGGTGTTAACATGCTAGAGAAACTGGCATTGGACTTAGCAGACACAAAAACAAGACTCGGGAATCCTACAGTTCCAATGGATACTGGGTAATTCTGTCTTGTGTCATGGTGAGTTAACCCTATTATTTCTGGTTTCTTACGATTATCTGGATCAATTATAATACAGGCTCTGGATGAGTAGCTAGAAGATGAACTGCTCTTCATCCTGGGTTCTACTTTTTGTGAAGATAAACAGTATGATACATTTAAATGGCAGCCAAGCTATACTGTGTGTGTTCTATTTTCATTGAGAACATACGTTAAAGTAAGCTGGTTGTTTATCCCCTTTATTCTTTTGCGATAGTGGGAACTGGGAATTTGGGGGGGGGGGGGGGGGGGGGGGAGGGAAGTCAAACTTTATGCTCCCAAGCATAAGTTGTAGTTTTTGTTTTTCTTCTTTCTGGATTTTTCCTTTTGATGTTTCACATCAAGTGCATATACTTCCTCTCAAATTTTAACGTAAAGCAGAAAGGTTTGATTAATCATCAGTCCCTCTATTAATTAACTTATGTTATCTTTGAAGGAATTGTTAGCAAGCTCACATGGCTCACAGTGTGGATTTTGTACTCCTGGATTTGTCATGTCCATGTATGCTTTACTAAGGTCTAGTCAAACTCCTCCAACTGAGCAGCAAATTGAAGAAAGTCTGGCAGGGAACTTGTGTCGCTGCACAGGTTATAGGCCAATTATCGATGCCTTTAGAGTTTTTGCTGAAACTGATGACATGATATACACAGTTGGTAACTCGGCAAGCCAACAAGGCAACGAGTTTATTTGTCCTTCAACTGGTAAACCCTGCTCATGTGGACAAAAGTCTGATGGGAATTCACCTTGCCGTGCCTCCCGCCCCAGGCTATATTAGGCTGTGTGCCCGGGCAGCAAATTTTCCAGCTTTCCTGCCTCGGTATCTCCATGCCCACCTCACTATGTTGAGCTTACTTCTCACTCCACAATGGAATGTAGTAGATAAACAGATAAGTACTCGAAATTCCTGTGCAATGTGCTCTTCACGAGTTTAAGGCAAAATATCGTGAAAACCTATTATGATATTTTTGCACCTGCACGTGAAACAATCATCCCTTTTATGGTCTGTTGTCCCATAGATTTTTAATGAAAAGATGCTTGAGTTTAACCTTGTATCTTTTTCTGAGTCAAATACTGGATTATTATATTGGAGCACTAGCATTGTGGATGATGTTGAAGCCCTAGCATCCTTGTCTTCCTCATTTTGTGCTTGTTGCTTTATTGAATCTTTCTTTGTGTATGTAGAGCTTTTATGATTTGGTGTGACAGATTTGAAATATCGGATATATTGATTCAATTAATGTTATATATTACCCGGTACAGGTTGGATTTACAAATGAGGGAAAGGTACTAGCTCTGGACCTTGAGATATATAACAATGCTGGAAATTCACTTGATCTCTCTCTTGCTGTCCTTGAACGCGCAATGTTTCATTCAGACAATGTTTATGAGATACAAATGCCCGCATAAATGGCAAAGTTTGCTTCACCAATCTTCCAAGCAATACTGCCTTCCGTGGATTCGGTGGCCCACAAGGGATGCTGATTGCTGAAAATTGGATTCAGAGGATAGCCATGGAGCTCGAGAAGAACCCGGAGGAGATCAGGGTAAGAAAAGTTGCTGTGTTTGCTTCTATACTCTGTAGTGAGGTATCTAGGCTTTGTGTTTCGCACATTATTAGTTTGTTGTCAACTTTTCATCCAGCATATTTATTCATGAATATTCTAGTGATCAAGGTTTACACAATATGCTCAAATTTTGTGCTGTTGTAGGAAATAAACTTCCAAAGTGAAGGATCAATATTGCACTATGGCCAAATACTTGAGCATTGTACATTACCCGAGTTGTGGAATCAACTGAAATTATCACGCGACTTCCATAGAGCACGTCCTGATCTGTGAGTTTTTTCGCCATTGTGAAATTTGGATTCTGTGAGATGAGTATCTTCTTGGTTGTGCTTAAAAGTCCAAAGGAATAATATCTCTCTTGTGGAGAGTGTTTGGGAAGGAGTATTTTGTAGAAAAAAGAGTAGATTGGACCTGAAATTATGAAGTGTTTGGTAATTAGTTGGTCTTTAGAGGATCATGTATATTCTTTTGCAATATATACGAAGTATATGAAGTTGAGGTGGTGGAGTGGTGGCATCAATTCTCACCTCGTATCTCTGAGGTCTAGGGATCAAACCTTATCTTATCTTAAAAATAAAATAAAATTATACGAAGTATTTGAAACCATTTAGAAGATAACACTTTTATCATTAAATTTAAGTATCGTAATGACCATTTACCCCCTAGACTAATCATTTTCTTTATTTTACAAAAATACCCTTGTAGAGTTGTATGTCATACAGTCATACTACCAATCCAGAGAGCTAGGGGATAAGTTACCAAAACATTATCAAATAAATCTCTATCTGCTCGTTAAATATGATATAACATGCTATTTGCTAATGACCAAGCAAGGACGAAGTTTTAAGAGATATTGGGTTGATATGCAGGGAGCTCCAAATGTTAAGGCTATACATTCTTCAAAAGCTGTTGGCGAACCTCCATTTTTTTTGCTTCCGCAGCCTTTTTTGCCATCAAGGATGCTATCGCAGCTGCTAGAGCGAAGCAGGCTACAGTGGTTGGTTTCCTCTTGACATCCTGCTACACCTGAGAGAATCCGTATGGCTTGCACTGATGAATTTACGTTGAGATTTGTCGATCCAGAGTTCCGTCCTTAACTCAGTATCTGAGTTGATTCTCATGGAATTTTGAGTTTTGTGTACCTTCACATGAACAAATACCCCCTAGTTCCAGGGGTTACAAGATCGATTTTCATCCGTGCATATGGTGAGTGGGCCTGCCATACATATTTCAAAATGAAAAAGAAATCTTCACTACCGTGTAAATTAATCAAACATGTAAACTGATATGTTGGTTTAGTAGAAAGTGAGATCATATGGTGAGTATTTAAATTAGCATTATAGAGGCTAAATATGAGTTGAGCTTGTGATCATATACTACTATGAGCTTAAAAGTTTAGCACAGGTCTGAAGTGTTTGATTGTTTCTCATGCCGCTTGACTCGTTCCAATTTTCTAATAATTCAGCTGGAATTAAGTTGCTTGAGTTTCAGTAAAATAATGAAAATCATACATTGCCAAATTTTTATTTCCAAATTTATGAAAGGTAAGACTGTTTTGGGAGGATCGTTGAAAGGTGGGATTATTCCCATCAAAAAATTATGTCCCTCCTTTTTCTAAAGATCTTTCTTGTTACTGTTACTACAGATATCAATGAGAATTAATTTGTGTGAGGTGTAGGGTGTAGGGTGGGTAAAGTAGGAGAGAGAAAGGGGTTAAAATAAATAAACAAATAAAAAAAGGTTAAAGTATGAAAAAAGGGAGTAAAATTGAATTAATAATGTAATGATGGATTATATGATATGGACACGAGAGGGTAAAAAGGGAAAGAAAAATTCCAAATAAGGAATAAAGTAAAAGAGGGAAGATCTTTTGGAAACGCACTTAAACGAAAAGAGGGAAGATCTTTAGGAAACGGAGGGAGTATGCATTAAGGGATAGACAGATGAAACGTTTTAATCCGTTGAAGAAAATAGTTGTTTCGGACAAAGGCCTGCTCGCAACCCGTGAGATGGGTCGCGGGTCGCGAGGAGCGCCGGCTCCTCCACAAAGCGCTCGCTCCCAGCTAAAACGCTCGCAAGCTGCCCCTGCCTCCGTTTGCCAGTCTCAATTAAGGTAATTGTAATCGATAAACGCATGTTTTTCTTTATACATTAAACACTTTTACGCGTAAATAAATCATACTTGCCGCAAATTCAAGAATTCATGCCACAAAATTATACATAATCATATTAAGCACAAAAAATTAAAGCATGCAATTCATGAATCAGACATATATATAATATATATATATATATATATATATATATATATAATATATATATATATATATATATATATATATATATATATATATATATATATATATATATATATATATATATATATATATATATCATATTCTAATTAACAACTCAACTAAAACATGAAATAATATAACAATTATGTATATTCATGTAGTGAGAAATGTATAAACAACTTTTATACTCCCACTAAATTAAAATTCAATTTTAATCATGCAAAAAATATCCTCATGCTAATACCTTCCCCTGAATGAATTAAAAAATGAAGTAAAAACATGCATCAACATGATCATATTAATCTATGCAATAAGCTAACAGAATATACATAGATAGGCATACATCTAGACTAAACAAAAAAAGAAAATCAAAATCCTTTTTCCCCAAGCTTGAATGAAGCATTGTCCTTGATTCATCAAACAAGACCAGAGGGTGGGAAGGGACGAAAAACAAACAAATTAAAGGAGATCGAAACTATATACTTCCTCCGTTTCTTTTTACTCGCTACACTTCTCATTTCACGGACTCCTAGGCAATTTTTGGAGAAGAGAGAGGTAGAGAGTAAAAAGAAAAGGGACCCATGTGGGAGGAGAGAGATAGAGAGAATTTATTGCCCAAAAAAGAAGTGTAGCAAGTAATGTGAAACTTCCCATAATGGAAAGTGTAGCGAGTAAAAAGAAACGGAGGAAGTACAAAGAGAAGTGATCATGTTATCTAGTAAATATCAACGATTCTCAACAACTTTTCATATGCTGCCGCACATAATTCCCAAAATATCAAATAGGAAATCACAAATAGAAAAGCATGTACAAAGATCGAAGCAATGCTATACCTAGATGCAATATGGTCATGATAATAAAGATGGGAATCAAAATAAAAATCTAGAAAATAAGAAGAAGAATCAAAATGAGAAAAAGAAGAAAAACTATCACTCTAAGAATTTTGATCATTAGAATGCATGACATCACAACTAGGAGAAGAGGGAGGAGGTATACCAAAATCAGATTAAACTTGGCTATAATGTGAACCCATGTCCCACTCATATGTGTCTTGGGCTACCCAGTTCTAGTAATCCAAAGCTTCATTCATAGAATTAGCCCCAAACTCACCATTGTACATACCCTCAGCCATATATCTCTTGTAATACCTCCAAAATTACTCATTCTCAAATTGAGGTATTGAAAAACTAGCCATTTTTAAAATGAACCTCTTTTATACAAAACTAAAGCTAAGCAAAATGTTAGTAATGACAATATAAAATCAAAACAAATAAAGAAAAATGAAAACAATAACTCAATGAAATTAAAGTATACAAGTTTGGGAGATAATTGTGTTAACCTGATGTAGGTTAAAATGGTATTTTTTTTTCCCGAAAATCTCTGGCTCTGATACCATGTACAAGTGTGGAAAATAATTGTGTTAACCTGATGTAGGTTAACCCTGACATTCAATATATATAGTGTTTACAGTACATACCTATGACTTAGTAAAATACCATTCTACCCATTCTACCATAATTTACATATAATATTATCCAATAAAAAGATTCAAGCTAATCAAGTGTTGCTCCCCGGCAACAACGCCAATTTGATGAAGGAGTTTTGAGGCTCCTCAACCATATAAAACCCCGGTTGTAGCGTGGTAGGGGGTTATCGAACATGGGAACAAGGTTGGCCAATATTTGAGCTATTTAATTAATTAAGGGTGTATTTTTTTGGGTTTTGGAAAATGATTCAAATTGACTACATTACAATCCAATTAAAAGCTAACAATTGAAAAACTAAAAGATCGAAAATCAATAAACTAAAATCTAGGTATGCGGTTTCAGATTCACTTGATTCCGAGAGAATTAAATCAACTAATCTACGGTCAAACTAAATGATGGGTTTTAAAATATATATATCGCAAGTGCACGGTGTCTGTTTAGCATAAACTGGCAAATACGGATCAATCCACATGGAGAGGAGTTCTACAGGCCCGGTCCGAACACTATAGAGGCCCTGTGTCGACGTTAAAAAACGAATCTCTATATCTTAGTTTTGCTATATATTTTGGGTACAATTGTTAGGGCCCCGTTTCTCAAGTAAAATACCTAACGAATTTAAAAGAATAAGATTATTTAAAACGGGTCAGTTCCACTATTAATATTGTAACAACTAACAACAATCGAATGACTTTTAAAAAAAGGAGATAACCGGCTATCCTAAAACACATGATCAATGCTAAAATGTTAAAGCAATATTTAAATCTCTATTATATAAGGGAAGGGGGAGAGGAAGATGGTGTCCTCATTTGGAAGTATTAAATTACCCTTAATGAACTAATGGAATGAAAAAATTACAAAAAAATAATAATTTAAGAATCATTTCTCATTTAATTTGGACTTGCCATTCAAAACAAGTTAAAAATGGTAATGTCAAATATTTTAATCAGAAAATTATATGGACAAAATATCTTCACCTTCTTTTTATAAGAGAATATGGTATACATGACGTCCACCTGAAAAGTTTGAAACACTCACTACCTTTAGATACTCTTTAATTCAGTCATAAAAAATAAATATTAAAAATTACTCACAACCTTTATTAGTTTTTTATATTGGCAAATTAGTATATCTAAATTCATCGAACTACTAATTTTTGACGTTTTAAGTGTAATCATAGTTATAGTACGAATAGAGTATATTATAATTTTACCAAATGCATCCCTTTAAAGTGATCACTTTGTTAATTGCAGCCCTTTTATTTCAATATCTTCAATTGCAACCTCAAATAAAACAAACACTTTTAAGTTGCAGCACAAAAGTCAGAAAAATAAGTTGGATTTAGGCTGCAATTTAGAAGTATTTGGTTTATTTGAGGCTGTAATTTGAAGAGATTGCAATCAAAGGGATGCAATTAACAAATTGGTCACTTTAAAGAGTCGCATTTGGCAAAAAAACTATAATAAAATAACAAGTTTTGAAATCAACGCATGCATCGCATATAAGACTAGTATCATCAATTAGAGCCTGGAAGGACACATGCAAGAGTAGTGGTCTTGCAAAATGCGAATCGCAATTTGTTGTCTTCTTTTAGCAATTAGAGCCTGGAAGAATATAGATAACTAGTTATTAGGCCCAGGCTATGCCCCGAGTAAGAAAAAATTTCATTTATTAATATAATACTTTATGATAATAACACTAAATACAACTTAGTCTAGTAGTTAAGACTTTAGTATATGTACTTGAGGTTTTGGAATCAAACCCTATACTAAGCAATTTCAAAACTTTTTTCTGCTGAACTTAACTTACTTTTTTGTTGAACTTAACTTATTTTTTCAGAACTTATTTTTACTGAATTTATTTTTGTTGATGCTTAGAGTAGATTTTTTGCGAAACTTAATATTTTCGCTCAAATTTTATTTTAATAAGAACATAAACCTTAGGGTCTCTCTCCCCCAACTTATTTTCAGTTTAGTTTAGTTTAGTCCAGTTCAGTTGCAATCAATTTAGTTCAGTTCAATTCAGTTAAGCTCCAATTATCACTTCTGTAAGTTACAATTTAATTCATTTCAGTTCAATTCAATTCAATTCAATTCAATTGCAATTAGGGTATGTTCTCTTCGGCATAAAACAGCTGAATTGAACTGAACTGAACTGAAGTGAATGGTGATATGTGAGAGTAAAAGTATTGTCAACAGTTGAGCTCAACCGAACCGAACTGAACTAAACTGAATTGAACTGAACTGAATTGAAAATAAACTGGGGAGAACAAGTCCTTAGTCTGATTCGTTCAATTCAGTTCAGTTATAATCAGTTCAGTTTAGTTGTTTTATGTCGAAGAGATTGATTGCCACTTTACGAGCGAAAAAGTCCTTGAAGGACTGATTCAGCTCACTTATCTCCCTACCCAACAACAATTAGCTGATGTTTTTCCAAAATACTTCCTTCTCCACAGTTCACTATGCTTCTTCACAAGTTGGGAAATTGTAAATATTAGATTGCCACATCAGCATATAGTTAGTTAGAGGTTGTTATGATGCTTAACAACCTATTGTATAAATAAACCCTCTCTCTCTTTCCTTGTAATAATTCATTCAATTCCTAAAACCTTTCTCTCTCTAGATTCTCTTTCTCTGACGCAGCAGTGAAATTCAGCTTCACAACATAACAGAGGTATAATTGATAGATTAGTTGATTTATGAGATCGTATTAACTTTTGTTTTGATTACTCGAACTACTTGTTTGTGATTTACCGCAATTAATTTAGGTTTATGAACGACGCTTTATTATTATTTGATTAAATTTCCTCGATTGTCAAAAGTTGACGAAAATTTTCTAAGTTGAGGTCTAGTTTTTATATGATTGTCACAAATTTCATGTCAGCATTGTTTTCAATTTGAGTAAGTTCAAATTTGAGTAGCATGATCATTCGTTTTGCTTGTCAATGTGATCTGAATGCTAGTGATCATCAATTAAAGGAGTTATATAATGAAGAGAAGTTCTGCAATTTTGGTGCAGAAATTTTCATTTTCGCTGCTTGTCAATGTGATCTTGAATGCTAGTTTTGCTTTCATATCAGCAATTTACGTTCCAGTTCAGTGCTTATTGAAGGATAAGTGTGTTTATTGTCTATAATCAATTCGGAAGCTCGAATTGAACAAAATTAGTTACAGTTGTGCTTTATAATAGTTAGAACTTTGATTCTGAACTATCATATGCGAAAACGAATTTTCATTGCTAGTCGTATGTGAGGACAAAGTTATTTTACGCAAAGTATTAGTTTGATAGGATCCGAACTTTTAATTCGTAATATGCATCCTCCCTTTCCTGGCTCAAACGTACTCACTTACTGTTGTGGCTGGAAATCAGGGATGAATGACCTGTCATCTTAGTTGATTATAAACTATTATAGCCCCTATCAAATTTTTTACCAATTTGTGTTTATGGACTATGAATAGAGTGAAAAGGGAGAAAAAGGATTGTTTACGATATAGTTTGTTGATTTTTATCAAGGCTCGATTAATTCGTATGCTTTCGTTATGCGTATTTGTGTTTTGTGAACGAAAATCTTTGTGATGCTATGTGATGAGAAAACAAGAGAGTGATAATTTTAATTTGAAAATCATGATGCCTAATGCATTCCTAACTTGTGAAAATATGATTGGAAGTAATTTTCCTATAATGTGGATTGTACTTTAAATTGATTTTGTTGGCTTAAAGTATTTTGAATTATATTAGATATTGTCAGTAGGATCTCATAAGTGTTACATCCATGTAATGTTTGTGGTGCTAGCTTATGAGGAAATGAGAAGTAATGGTTTTGGTTTGAATATCATGACATCTAATGCAATTCTGTTTCTTGATCAACGATATCTAACCTATTCAGAATTGATGGTGGCGGTTATCATTTTATCAGAAATTCATTTTTGTGTTCCATTGGTCGATGATCATTAAGTTTTTACACTTTTAAAGCCTCTACTTCATGAACAGTGTTTTCCAAGTTTTTATTTTCTTGTACAGTAAATGAGTAACGGCCTTTGGTTTACGCTTCTTCCCCTCTTTCCTCCTCACTAGTGGTCACCACTCAATTTTGTGCCCTTTTACGTCTACAGAAATTGTTCATTCTACAGACACTCAAACTATATTTTCTCTCTTTATCCACCATTAGAAGCTCAGGTTCTTGAAAGCATGGAGGCCTGAATGTTAGTTGCTGGTGTGAATTTGCCAACATTTGGTTTTGAATTTTTTGCTTGTATAATTATCTATTGTTTTTCACTTGTTCTAATCGCTATAGGAACCCAATTAATCTGCTTCATGAATTGTTTGCTGTTTTTTTTTATTATTCAAATTGACTAGCGGTTTATGAATTCGTTTCTGAAACGAAGGACTCAAATTAGGATTTTTATTCATCTGTGCCTTTTCAATTCTTCGCTTCTATAGTTTAGAGCCCAAATTCTCTGCTTCATGAATTGTTATTATTAGAAGTGTTTGATTTTTGCTTTTTGATTTTTTTTGCTTGTAGTTGTATTATAGTGGCCTGTTTTTCCAATCTCACAGCTTTAATGCGGCCATCAAAATGGTTTATATGATTTCTTGACATAGTATAAGTGTATAACCCCCTCCCCCTTATTGCAATTTGCAACTTTTCTCTCGTTCTCAATTTTTCTCTGATTCTAGTGTGTATTTTATCGATCTGTTTAGCCTTTTTGCTTCCATTTTGCTATCTCGTTAATTAATTGGTTTCATCTCTTTGTAGAGATTGTATTTATTTTTAAAAAACCTAATAGTTCCCGGCTTTTTTCTTTGATAGATGGCATTTAGAGGTCGAGGTCGTGGAAGAGGTTTCGGTGGAAGTGACTACAAGTTTGCAAAGCAAGAGCCTTTCGTACTTTATCCTGTGAGTCAATTGACCTGATTTATTATCTTTCTGTCTCTTTTGACACAACAGAATCTTGATTTTCATGGATATCACTTCTGCCGGGTGCTTTCTTTGCAGAAAGGCAGAATCTTTTTCTTTAAAAATTTAATCACTTAAGCCCGCTGTAACCTTCTTGAAACTGCCCTCTCTTTGTGTAATTAGTAATGTGAATTTGCTCGACAGAAATGGCTCACATAAGATTTTAACTCGTGTGCGTATAGTCATATAGCTTTAAATGGTTGAAAGAACTTGCTGGTTTTGGTTAAGCTCATTATGCGCGTGACTACATTCTACGTACCCCTAAGTTTTCTGTACGTGTGTGTTGGGAGGGGGGTGCTGCCGAGAGAAGCATTTTTTTTGTGCTAGTCAGTTGTTTGACTTATTACCTGTGTTGATATCTTTTTCTCTATCCCCTTGTTTCTAACATTAATATGTTCTGTTAGAATGTTTGATATCTCTCAACATATATTACTCACCGGAGCCTTTTGATAGATGATGTGCTTGGTCTTTTGGGTTACAGGATATTGAGCTACCTGATAGAAACAACGTTCCTGAAGAGAAGGAATTAGCAGTACATAATCATAGGTTGCGGAATTTATCGCACTCACCCTACAACCTTGGAGAAACAGCCTCAGGTAGTAATTAGTTTGCTGCATTTTTTTTCTTTGGTGCTTGTGTTTCTAATTTTAAAGTGTACAACTTCAATGAGATCGAAGCGTCTGAGAGTATGTATCTGCACATTTTGACTTGAGTACTATAACCTGAAAACATATATAAGACCACAAAACACTATGATGGGGATTTAGATAATTTCACTTCTGCTGTTAACAGGCATAATTCCTATCCTCCCTCTTTGCTCTCTTTTCATTTGTGTATTATGTCTCTTGAGAGCTATTGGGGTTTAGGTAGATAAAAAGTTAAAATCATTGACTGAAACTTTGTATCTTTTACTCCTTTCATTCCAAAAGATGGTCACAATTTCAAATATCACTTAATATGATAGTGCTTCTTGTCATATACATGATAAGACATCAGTGTTAAATACAAGAATTTTAGAGAACATTGTTTTCCCCCTTTATAGTCCATATACACTTTGAAGAATCCATGATGATTGCTAAAATGGACTAGTTTTGGTCTGTTCAGTCATCTAGTGCAGATATATTAAGAGTGATTATAATTGATGGAAGTATTAATGGTGTTCAATTTATTTTACATTAGGACACCTTCTAGGCTTCAGCGTCATCTTTAAGGAGTTTTTAAGCTTGTTTGTACATATGAATGATGTAAATGAATTCAGATAATTAATTCCAACTTAGCTTGTTGCTATAATTGAACGAGTAAATTGTTAGCTTTGGATGAGTGGATTAATCCAAGAATTTTAGGAAGTCCCGCCTTGTTTGACCATGTTTGTGTTGCTGTGTCTTTCAAGGCCAAGTTGTAGATAAGTTTACCTGGTTTTCTGTGTTTGTATACTTCCTTTTGTCGTCCAATGTCGTGATAGTTGGTAGTCATTACTCATTCATGCACACAATCAGTTGTTGAAGCTTCAGTGTCATCAAAATTAACCCTCAATAATCCTTAATCTAAGCAGTAGTATTTAATCTCTTCCATCTATCAGGACTTCCATTCGAACAATATATCATTAATCCTTGCTATTCTACAGTGCAGTACATGGTTGATCCTCATGTGATGTAAACATTGTGATCACTTTTGAGGCAACTAGTTAGTCGGGTTTCAATGTGAGGCTTTTTCATTTGGTTAATGATTTTAGATGAGAAAACCTTTCATCTTTTGAAATAAAAGGGATCACAATTACAAAAGCTTGATTTAAATTTGATTGTGCATTTATGCCTATTTGTTGGATGAAGAATCGTAATTACTTTGTGGGTTGTCATCTCAGAAGAAGATACGGTGGATATTGAGAGGTACTCTGATAAGGCCAAGGCTAAACTTACTGACTATATAAAACTTGAACATGGCTATTTTCCTGAAGAACTTCTTGAAGGTTAGTGAACACCTTTTGTTGAAAAGGAAAATAACTTAGTTTATTACTCTCAAGGTTGGTTGACAAGTTACTTTACAGGCACAAGCCGCACAACATGCAGGAGAAGAAAGTGCAATGGAATCCAGAAAGAGGTACTTTATTCTCTTTCACTATCACCAAGGATGTTTTAAAAGGTGCTAACCTCCTGGTTTTGCAATATGCCACTATGGAAAGGGTCTTGTGCTGTTCGTTTCTCAATAGTTGGGGCCTCTTCGATACTTTGTTTCACATTTTTATCTGCTGCGTTAAGAGACTTAAGACTGTTAATCGGTTGATCTCCTCCCTCTTCTGAACAAGACGGATGAAAAATTCAAGATGGAGGTACAGGGGGTAACATGTATTGCGTGTTGCCAAGGTGTAGCTGTTGCTTACTTGCATCAGCCCATGCCTAGCCGTATCCACTGCACGAATTATTTGGTCGTCATTTGCTAAGGCGTATTGTTCCAGCTGATATAGACCTGTGTGGGTTTCCAGTTATCAGTCCCATTTTATCAGATCTATATATGTTGGTAATTGTGATTTTTCTGTGGCAGACCTTGAAAAGCTGGATTTCCTGGAGGATCTGGAGAAGCTTCAAGTAAGTTTCTAAAGACTGTTACTTTGTCTATATCATCCTTTGGAAAAGCTGCAGACAGCTCAGAAAAATCAATTTTGTTCTGCTTATAGTTTATAGGTATTCTTAGTTTAAGATATCTGAGCTTTAGAAGTTCAAAAGTCAAGTGCGCACTGATAATTTACTGCTGTTAAATCCCCTTCTTGTGTTGTACTAATTGATAAGTACATCTTGATTCTTTCAAATGCGTAGAGTAATGAAGACAAAAAGGCAAGAAAGAGAAAGAAGGTGAAGATGACGAACAAGAAGATGAGGATGTAGAGGAGGAAGATGAACAGATTGCTCAGGAGAAAAAGGAGAAGAAGCTGAGGCGACTGGCCAAGGAGAAGCTGAGGAAGAAAGGATACATTAAAATGCTCAATCGAGAAGCTGGAGCGAATGGGGACGCTGTGTATGCCACATCAGACGAGGCTGAAGATTCTTCGTCCGTTAGTTCGGGCTGAGGATTCCATTTCATTATCATCACTGTGTGTCCTATTTCAGTCTTACTTGAATAATGATCTATAAGGTAACATGAAAAAGGAAGGTAACACAAGTTGTAGACCTTATATCACTTTCAGAATTCTAGATAGTAGAAGTAAACGTTGTTACTGTTGTAGTTGCTGTTACTATTTTGAGCTGTATAAACGCAACAAAACTTTCTTCATAACTGATAAAAACACAGAAGTAAAAGTTGTTACTGTTGTAGATGGATTTGTAGTTCCACCAGCAGTTGTTCAGGAAAGTCAGAGGTAGCCCCTCTCTAGTGGAGGTCTACCTGTTGCCTGTTGGTCTCTTTGAATTGAATTCTTCGTTGGCAGTCTTCCCCTCCTTACAACTTTGGGTTCTGGTTCATTATCATCACTGTGTAGTGTGTGTCCATAGGTTCTCGAAATTTTTCATAGCCAATTGGTGTATCGTATGTGCCTGGTAAGAAACCAAGATTCAATAAATGGCATCCAAGAATGGTTTGGATGTTATGAATGTGTTCTTGTTAATTTAGGATAGATGCACCATAGATTGGACTAACTAAAAGACATAAAATAAATGGCATACAAGAATTATAATCAATTTTCATTTTTTAGGATGTCTGACATATGCCTTTATTTCCTGCATACAAGAATTAAAAATTACGATCAAGAGCCTATATTATTATTATTATATAATATGATCTCGAGAATTTGACAACCTCTTTACCTCCTCGATCTCCAGTTTTCAACATGTTATATATATGTTACTGATCTTATAGCAATGCAGGAAATTTTCAATAACTCATCACACTCTCTAGTTCTCACGTCTGTTATAAAAAAGTGTATAAAAAGTAATACATTAAGCACAATTATCATTTCTGTAATTTGGAAAGCAATTAGCAAAGGTAACAAGTTTAAAGTAAGCAAGTGTCACTACTTTAAACTGTCCTCCAAACTTGGTATTAGAGGCCTTTGTTAGTCTTGTGATAAAAATAGAGAAGGGAAACTTAATGAAGAAAACATACCACTTAAATCTACCAATTGCGAGTGCATTTTCTGTTAGGATGAGAATATGTCAGATTCTGTGATAATTCACTGCAACATAGGTAAAAGAAGGAAAATTACAGTTGTTCATCATCTATATTTTGATTCAGCCTATATGCCAGAAGGGGGGATCACATAGCTAATCATTACTGATGGAAAGCACAAAAGAACCATAAGCTTACTCTGTAGTAGAATTTCGTATACGTAGGTGGTGGTGGTAGAATTACTATTTATGCTTTTCTTATTTTTCATTTCTGTGATTCCCTCAAATTTTCAATGATTTTTGCAAAGTATATAACAATAAAATTGTGATAAATTGGTGGTTGAAATTAATAAAATTCAATGAATAATATGATTATAAGAAAAATGGGTAAATTTGCATGAATGAAGTAACGCTGTTTTTTTTGAGGGGTGCATGAATGAAGTAAATTTTATGGAGGTTTAAAGATGAATTATAGGTGGGATGTTAGGTGAGATCATAAGCAACTACATTAAATGTTTGAAATTATTTTCAAGAATTTCTTTGATTATGAATTTTGTAACCAAAGCATTTATTACAAACTAGGAAAAAAAATGCTCATATATATAAAATCAATGAGGATATATTACCTGGGAATTTTGATAGATGAAGAAAATGAAGATGGAGAATTTGCAGAAGAAATTTGCAAAACATGGAAATGTAAATATGAGAGGAAGAAAAAAGGTGGAAGCTTGAAATGTGAAACTGTTAGTATCACATGAATAGTGATGTAGGACTTTGATGACAAAAAAATGAGAGTGAAGAAGAAAAATCAAAATGAAGTCACCCCTTCTAAAACGTTTTGAATATTTATATAATATTACTTTTTAGTATGATGAACAACTGTTAGTATAACCGTGGATTTGATTGGATGTATTTTGTTTGTATTTGTTGTGCACGAAACATTGATGAATGCTAACTTCCCAGTCAGGCTTCGCAATGAGTTCAAGGCAGTGACTGATAACATGAGTGTTTTCGCCTCTACCTCCTTCCTTCTGCTGTAGAATCTGAACACAAGCTAAATTGTCCATTTAGATAATTAGGCAGCCAATGTTGAGTTGTCTTGCAAGGTCCAGCCCTTTAGCGAGGGCTATAAAATTGACAAAATTAATAGTTGATTGTTCTCATAGTATTTAGGTGTTATAGGTATATTGAGATCAATTTTATCTTAATGTATTGTAATTAGAGATTTTGATTGAAGGTTCGTGAAGTAGGTTTGAATGTATGGAATATTATCTCTATGATCATAAATCATAATACACAGCAAGTTATGTTATAGTCGATTCTTAATTTTGTAAGCAATGACTATATACTAACATAGAAAAAGAAGAAGAATTGTATATTAGTAGTTCATTATTTAAATTTAAGTTTTATGTCCTTTTGTTTGTTGAAATTCTATATTAAAAACCTTCACTTTAAATTTGTTATATAGAGTTGGTCTCAATGATGGCCTTATCATTATTTCTCATTAATAAACTTCTAAGTGAAACATTTTTTTTATATCTTCTTTTATTTGTTTGGATTTTAAAATTAACTTAATTAGCTAATTTATGGACTTTTTTTGTTAGACTCATGATATCCCACTTTAAAATTTTAAGGGGAATTTTAAATGATAGATAACCCTGGACAATGGCTTTTTCTCTTTGGTATGTAGCCAAACTTAATTTTAATTCTCAACGTTAACATCGTGTTTATTGTTATATTTGAGAAAGTGGTATTAATAGACATTTGTTGTTATAAAGAGTTAGTGAAAGGGTTGTTTATAAATTAATCAAGGTTCTTTAGACTAGAATGACATAAGTTCCCTTAGAAAAAACTAATTTTCCTTTTTCTCTTATTGAAAACCTATTTTATTCCCGTATTTAGAGAGATGAATTAGAATGTTTTTTTAAAGGAAGATTTGTGTCTATCTACATCACTCTAAAATACTTACATATGAAAACAACCCTTTTAGCAATTGTATATAATGAAAAATTGTTAATAATACCACTTTTCAAGTATAACTATAGATACGGACCGGGATTACCATTGAGAATATAAATTATGTTTGACTACCAAAGATAAGAAGCCAGAATTCAAGATTATAAGTGATTTGACTACCAAAGATAAGAAGCCAGAATTCAAAATTATAAGTGAGAATTTCCCAAATTTTAAACTAATGAAATTGATTACAAGCTTAACAAAACAAGATTTGAATTCAAAAGCATCTATCTAACATAAGTACTTATTAAGAAAGACATAACGATATGGATATCAAAGGGACACTTCCACACCACCCACCACCACCTGCCACCCCTGCAACCACCCACCAGCACCTACCTCCCCACTGCCACCCGCCACCTCCTCCACCATCCACCTGGAAGCAGGCAAAATCTTTTTAGGAAGATGGGCGAACGTCTGGCCTGGACGTTCACTCCATGGGGCGAACGTCTGGCCTGGACGTTCACTCCATGGGGCGAACGTCTGGCCTGGAAGTTCGCTCCATGGGGCGAACGTCTGGCCTGGAAGTTTATCCCATGAAATGAACGTCCAGGCCAGGCGTTCGACCCATGGAGCAAACTTCGAGGCCAGACGTTTGTCGTCATCGTCCTAAAAAAATTTCGTCTCCTCATACAAAGATGTAAGTGCTTCCATGTGAGTTATACAAGCTTCTTTCAAATGGGGAGGAATTCTGTCAAATCTTTCGTGGTTGCCCAGTAACCGATAAACTGTGACAGGATGTTTCCGAAATGTTGGGAGGCCTACCAAGGTAAGCACAATTAGTTGAGAAATGTATATTAGAAGTTTAGAACTTAGAATGAATATGGCCAGTTTTCAGACCCAGAATATATCACATTTCCTTAACAGAACTTTATTGTAACAAGAGGGATCAAAAATTATGTATATTAGCATTTAGCAGCATACCTCTTTCGCAAATTTGGTGGGAAGGATGTCAACAGCTGAGCAAATCACACCACTACCCTCCATGTCGTAATGGTATGATTCTATCAACGGATCAAATCTGAAAACAGAGAGTTCGATAAACTGAGCCCGTGTCATAATGGTATCTACGTTCATTCACAGTTTCACACACTAAACATGTAGTCTACAGTACAGCTTAATTACACCAGGGATTTGAGATCTAAACCTCGATACATTTCGTGTTTTTTCAGGTTTATGCTGGTGTGTTAGACAGGGATATAAACAGTTTGGTAGTTGGTACATATAATCTCTTGGTATAGTAGTAATTATCAACTTGTTAGCAGTGTGCAGTTGACAACCAGGGTGAAGAAATGAAGAATCATATCAAGAGCCAAACAAGTTACAGATTTGTGTTCTCCAAGTTAAGAAAGAAACTTACAGCACATTACCTAAAGCGTCCACCATGCTTCAACATCTAGAAATCAAACACAAAATCAAACGAAAATAAAGAAAAGTTCAAGGTTTGCTGATTTTTTACAACAAATTGAGTATTTTATCTTGACGTGATAAAATAAAAAAATCACAGCAGGTTACTTGATATGTCTTCCATTTTTAGTAGGCAGCAGGAAATCATGGAAGTACCTAAACAGAAAACTTGATTATCACCTTAACCAAAACAAAATCATCTTATTAATTTCCTAGAAAAAAATCTTCTCAAAGTTACCAACAAGAAGCTAATCTTGCCCAGATCTGCGATTAGATTTGTGAATATATACATGTACGGATGTACCGTGAGATTTCCTCAAACCCCAACATTTTCCAGTCGGAAATGCTTCATTGTCCTACAAATTAAAATTGAAGATCTAGAAACAAACCCATTTTCAGTACTAATTGAACCCATTTTCATCTTTATGTGTTAGTAACAAACAGTAAGTCTCACCAAATCAGTGTGAACAGTGGGTTGCTTCCCAATTCTAAGAAATCAGGATGTTCAATATTAACGCAACTAAGCATTCAACTAATATACTAATTTTGCAATTAGAAGCCATCAAGCCATCAAGAGAAGGAATCAAGAGAAGCCATCAGAGAAGGAGAACAAACAGTTACAACTAACCAATGGCAACTGAACAATATTTGATTTTGCAATTGTAAAAGTTGAATGTTCAATATTAAGGGAACTAAATATTCAAGTGGTACCAAATTTCCAATTAGAACCCATCAACAAAAAGAAATAATTTTGCAATTTGATTTGAAGAAGATACCTTTTTTCGATTGTATTCACATCCAGAACTGGCTTCAAAATATCTAACTTTGCAATTATTTATCCGAGAACAGCTGAGCATGGCAGAATCCATGGTTGTGTTTAATTTTCGCTGTTCTTTTGTTTTGTTTGACACGAGAAATATGTGCGAATCGCTGCCCTTTTTTTGGTTTGACAGAGGAAATATGTGAGAATGATGGTAGGGGTGATTGGCCGGCGATTTTTGGCAGGTGACGATGGCGAATCGCAGGCACCAGGAAGTTAGAGAAGGGAAATGAAGATGGCGAAGGAGAAGCAAACAGAGGAATGGAAATGGAGATGGTGAAGGTGACGTGGAACTTCCAGGTGATGAAGCAGCCACGTGTGGTTAACGGCCAGACAGTAGTTAGAGGAAGTTGGGAGGGCAGAATTGTCAATACACTGTTACTAAGCTACAGTAACCGAACTCCCCACTTTTTAATAGGTATGGATTATGAACATTAAAGTCATCAACCTCAGCACGTGCTCTATGGAAGTCGCATGATAATTTCAGTTGATTCCACAACTCGGGTAATGTACAATGCTCAAGTATTTGGCCATAGTGCAATATTGATCCTTCACTTTGGAAGTTTATTTCCTACAACAGCACAAATTTTGAGCATATTGTGTAAACCTTGATCACTAGAATATTCATGAATAAATATGCTGGATGAAAAGTTGACAACAAACTAATAATGTGCGAAACACAAAGCCTAGATACCTCACTACAGAGTATAGAAGCAAACACAGCAACTTTCCTTACCCTGATCTCCTCCGGGTTCTTCTCGAGCTCCATGGCTATCCTCTGAATCCAATTTTCAGCAATCAGCATCCCTTGTGGGCCACCGAATCCACGGAAAGCAGTATTGTTTGGAAGATTGGTGAAGCAAACTTTGCCATTTATGCGGCCATTTGGTATCTCATAAACATTGTCTGAATGAAACATTGCGCGTTCAAGGATAGCAAGAGAGAGATCAAGTGAATTTCCAGCATTGTTATATATCTCAAGGTCCAGAGCTAGTACCTTTCCCTCATTTGTGAATCCAACCTGTACCGGGTAATATATGACATTAATTAAATCAATATATCCGATATTTCAAATCTGTCAAACCAATCATAAAAGCTCTACATACACAAAGAAAGATTCAATAAAGCAACAAGCACAAAATGAGGAAGACAAGGATGCTAGGGCTTCAACATCATCCACAATGCTAGTGCTCCAATATAATAATCCAGTATTTGACTCAGAAAAAGATACAAGGTTAAACTCAAGCATCTTTTCATCAAAAATCTATGGGACAACAGACCATAAAAGGTGGATGATTGTTTCACTGTGCAGGTGCAAAAATATCATAATAGGTTTTCACGATATTTTGCCTTAAACTCGTGAAGAGCACATTGCACATGGAATTTTCGAGTGCTTATCTTGTTTATTCTACTACATTCCATTGTGGGAGTGAGAAGTAAGCCCAACATAGTGAGATGGGCATGGAGATACCAAGGCAGGAAGCTGGAAAATTTGCTGCCCGGGCACACAGCCTAATATAGCCTGGGGCGGGAGGCACGGCAAGGTGAATTCCTCCTTCAGTTCAGCACTTCTCCTTTGGTTATCAGGTCAAGATGCTGAGCGGCCAATCAGGCAGCTCCACTGCAAGGTAGCAAGGTTATTTTAGTGTCTTAGTATCAGGTAAGGGTATTCAGGAATATTACTTTATCTTAGTTCCTATTATAAATTGATAGTAATTAATCAGCAGAAGTATGTAATTAGGAAAGCATGATTCCTAAGTATCACGTTTCTCGTATGAGTCCTTGTAAAATTTTGTTTCCTAGTTTTGATAGAATTGTGATGATAGTTTCCCCTATGAATGAGATGCTAGGGTGCGCATATTTGTCTCCTAAAATGTGAGAAAGAGCCTTGTGAGAGAATTCATGAGAGTTTTTACTAATTCTGTGGGAGAGTTTGAAAATTCTCAAACATAAGCCTATTATTGTTACATTTTGATAATAATGCAAATAGGGTGAAAGACTTCTTTCACCAAAATACATGTTTTAGTGTCAGAGTTGCTATAGTAGTTCCCGCCTATTATTCATAAAGATGCATCAACACTTCCCTTATCTAAATACTGCATAACACACACTCCTACTATTGCTATGCATAAGAAGTTAAAACACACAAATTGTTGTCATGAAGCAACAGTCAGCAACTAAAAATATGATGTACACTTTTCATAATTTGTGGATCTAATGCAATCTATAGAAAAGAGCATGGAGGTAATATAACTAATAATCTTGATCTGCGGATATTCTGTTATTTACACTTTTCTTGGTTCTGGGGGCACACTATATTGGTCTTGTTCTTCAGAACACGCTTATGCCTTCATTTCATCCTCTTCTCCTTACAGTTCACATCCTGAATCAATTTAGAGTCACCTCTTATATTTGACAAGCAGAGTGAACCTTTCTTGGAGCTTTGATTGGACCAAAGATGCATTTTAGTGGGGGAAACAAGTGCAGAACACAACAAATGGATGAGGTTTTGTCAGCTTGATTTAGCTCAAATATGCTCCTACATGCATGTCAATCACAGCATAAAATCAATGTCAAAATAGCCAACTGGTGAAATTAAAGTATACCTTATACTTTCCAAGAAAGCTGTGACGCTGCCCAGTTATCATCATGTCTACATCTCGGTCTAAGGTGAGTTTTACATGCCGGTTTAACAGATAAGACGGAACAGAAGCTGCAGCAGCAATAAAAGCTGATCTTGTCTCCTTGCCGCCAAAACCGCCACCAATTCTCTTGGTTTTGCAAATTACTTTTGACATAGGAAGACCAAGTACGTGACTGACATACTTCTGATGCTTCTGAGGAGCCTGCAGAGTTATTTCAGTGAAAAGAATTCACTAGAAGACCAAAAATAAAAATAACGGGACGATCCACATTCAGATAGACAACTCAAATTACACTAACAATGTAATGGTGCACAAAAGAAACTAGCAACTTTAGAGTGATACGTACTTGAGTAGATGAAATCATATGGACCTCATTACCACCATCCATGGTCCATACTAAACTGCTCTGTGTTTCCAAGTAGAAATGTTCTTGACCACCTACTTGTACCTCTCCTTCAATGATCCTGTCACATGCACCTAACTGAAAGCAGAGATCAACATCGCCTTTCAGGAATTGCTTCTCTGAGCCAGGATGAAAACTTTTAAATTTGAGTGCATCCTCTATAGATAAAACAGGATGCAACTCTGCATACTCTACATGCACTTTTCCCGCTGCTAGTTTTGCATTTTCATGGGTATCAGCAACAACTATGCCAATTACCTGTACAAATCCCAGGCATTAGTTCACATGCTGCTAAAAATAGTATTCAATTATGAATACTTAAAAATCTTAGTACCTGGCCCACACAAGTAACCAACTCTGAAGCAAAGAGCTCCTCATCAGCGACAACGGGTCCAATATGATTATCCCCAGGGACATCTTTGGCAAAAAATATGCCTGCAAACCCAGGCAAAGTCTTTGCCCCAGAATCATCAATTGAGACGGTGCGGGCATGAGGCTTTTTACTCAGAATTAAAGCAGCATGCAAACCATTAGGCGGCATCCCATATCATCAACGTATTCTGCCTCACCTGTGACCTGAAAAGAGTGACAAACCAATAAGGCGCATAAGTGACTAGTGAAGCTGGCAAGTCAGCTGTTATATTTGTTATTACTTTCTTAATTTCTTGCACTGTTTTAATTGGTAGTGATAAGTTAAAACTGGTTTCAGCCTGAAAGGGACTAACTGAAAACCGAGATGACAGTTTCCAGCTTGACCAAGTCAAAGGGTTCTTTTTCTTTTTATTAAGGAATCCAAACATTCTTGGGTCAGGCTTCCACACAATTTTTTTTTTATTTGAGGGGGGGGGGGGGGGTGCCAGGGTGCAGGACGGAGGGTTTCAAGACCCTTCTTATTATAATTTTGCTCAATGATAGCTATTAGACAGATAAAAAGGTAAGAGGGCTAAAATGAATTATATGCAATCTGCTACAGTTCAGTATGCAAATCAATATAGAACTTAGGGCTAAGGGTGTTGGATATATTGAAGTATCGACCTCCAGAGTAGAGGACCAAATACCACCCACAATGCTTCCGAGAGGATTTTGGAGCTCTCCCAATGAGTGACTCTCTTTCTACTATATTCTTTGGATGCCCACAAAAATATCAAAACCTTCCTATTTATAGCCCTATACTGGACCCAACACTAACAACCTCCTGCTCTATTCTCCACTACTAACAGACTAGCTGAGTCATCATTACAAATTTTACTTTTTTAGTTACAGCCTATGAAATCCCCCTTCTGCCCTGATTAGTTTTTTCTAGCCCTCCTAGAATACGTGAACCTGATGGGAGGACGTGTAGGAGATGTTGCATAATCTTCATAAACGAGATAGAAAAAAAAAGGAGTGAGGGAATAACCATTCAAATATACTTCACGTGTGACATTATGTTACATAGCTGATTCCATCTTCACATTTGACTTTACGAATCGAAAAAGGAGACTGAAAAAAGTGGAGCAGTAATCCGTGATTCATAGTACATGAAACAAAGCCCTGCTCCACGGAGCCCCACACCCCAACCAAAAAAAAACCCAAAATAGAAAATATCAAACGATATAAAAATTCAGAGAAAGAAGACAGGATATTTAGTGATAATTAATAACACACCTGCAGTGTTGCACATAATTGAACCTCTGGAGATCCCACAGCTGCCCCATGTTTGACCGTATCATAGTCCTGACTCCCCATAACATCGCCTATGGGATGGCTGTATTGCTGACAGATAAGATGGTGGTACTGTTTCTGTCAAACATGTCTTTACATCCATTTCACGAGTGACCCAAGACATTCCACCAGGTGCATCTTCCCTCAGAAAAATGTCCTCCTCTAAGACTTTTAATGCCTCGCCTAACAAATCCTTATTCCAACTCTTTCCTATGAGAAACTCTTTTGTTTTTGAAGCAAGAAAAGAAACAGCAGCAACCGCTCCGTAAACAATTGATGCATCTGAGACAAGCCATTCTTCATCTTTCTTCTCGAGATGAACACGCATTCCAGCATTTACTAATGCAATATCATCATCTCTACGATGAGCCTGCTTGAACTCTTTCACAAACTCGAAAGGCCTAGTCCATGGTAAATGTATCGATAGTAAAATCTCATCACTTGACAAATCAACCTTGCGATAACCAAGGAAAAAATCTTCTGCCAACACTGGTCTAATGTTTCCCTTGCTATCAATGATTTGAAACTTTGCTCCAGCTGCCATCCAAAGAGGATTCAAATCTGATATAGGACTAGCAGTGCATATATTCCCACCTACAGATGCAACATTTCTAATCTGAGTTCCAGCAAACCACTTTATTTGCTCAACGAAAGCATTACAGATTGATATTTCATGAGTAGCACGCTCTACAGAAACTCTCCTCAAAACACTTAGAAGCTCCTCAAAACTCAGGTACCTGTGCAACTGAAACAAGAGCTTTATACTGCATTCTCTTCAACCTCATTTCAATTCCAACCTCAGTGTTACCAATCACCAACCTTGCATCTGGATATTTGGATTTTAACTCAAGAACAAGTTGAAGTGACAAAGGTCTGTACCACTTAAGTCCATTAAATCCACTCAAACTCAAAAAAGATCTCCTTAGCAATAGTTCAGGAGGAAAAATAAGCTCTCGGTCATTGTATTTGCTACCATCAACATCACTGTAAGAAAGATGTTTGTACCTTTCACTGCAAGCCCCGCTTTCCTTCATATCGCCAGTGTTCCCATCAGACTTTTGTCCACATGAGCAGGGTTTACCAGTTGAAGGACAAATAAACTCATTGCCTTGTTGGCTTGCCGAGTTACCAAATGTGTATATCATGTCATCAGTTTCAGCAAAAACTCTAAAGGCATCGATAATTGGCCTATAACCTGTGCAGCGACACAAGTTCCCTGCCAGACTTTCTTCAATTTGCTGCTCAGTTGGAGGAGTTTGACTAGACCTTAGTAAAGCATACATGGACATGACAAATCCAGGAGTACAAAATCCACACTGTGAGCCATGTGAGCTTGCTAACAATTCCTTCAAAGATAACATAAGTTAATTAATAGCAGAAAGAAGAGAAACGTACAATAGCACCCGAGCAGCTGAGGTTGAGTTTAAATCACAGGGAATCTTAAAGTATTGGCTCTCTTTCCCTCTGGAAACATCAAATCGCAATGCCAATGCCACAAAGATGCCTAAAGAAGTCGCAAAACCAAGTCACGAAATAGAATTGTCAGAAAATGTCTTTGCTCACTTTTCACAGTAGACTTTAAAGCTACAGCACTTATTTATCTTAATATGCACATTAATTTACATAAAACCACCACTCCCTCCAAGACAAAGAATGTAAAGTCACAATAAGAATGCCTCTCCACACATCCAAGAGTTTTAAAAGGAGCTTCAGACTCCCAAATTCAGAAATACCCATGTTACCGGCAAACACGGAGCATCAAAGTGGTCCACCTCCAAAATCAGAGCAGTATTGTCATACACATAAAACCAGTGAGCACTGAGAAACTAAGATGGTAAGGTTGGCTATCAGAAATTAGGAGAGAGGAGTTGGCTCGAGAAACTGGAAAAAAATGTAGAAAGAAAGGGCGAGAAAATTAACAGCTGTGCATCACCAGTTTGCTGAAGAGCCGTAGGGGTAACTATTATGGGTAGATGACTCATGGCCTAATACTTGTGAGCTGCTTTCTGAATTCTGAGGACCTAAATTTCCTCCTAATTAATCCAATTTTGGTGACTTAATTAATCACCAGACCTTTACTCAAAGGCGACAATTACATGATTTCCCTCACCAATTGCCTGTTCTTCATAATATTAGGCACCCTCAATTAGAAACTTTTACTCCAGTAATGTTATTATATTAGCTAGAGTTCAAAATTCTAATCCCATCCATTTGATACAGCATTTTCATTATTCAGCCATAGGCTGACATAGCGCATGGTACCTATGTTAATGCCTCCCTTTTAAAAGGCCCAAGGTAACATCTCCAAATGCAAGCCCCAAGCAAATCTATCAACCTCATCCCACAATTGATGTCTAAAGGACAAAATAAGAACATTCACACCTACACATTCCATACAAATTCAAGATGCCACCTAGAGTACATGTTAAAAATAAAAATAAAAGGGCTATATATTTTGCACATAGAACAAGGCTTCACAACTCAACAAGTGGAAAAACAAAAAAAGTGATCATGGATGAATGAAAGAAACTAATCGACTAAATTTCCTTGTCTCACCAGGGATAACAATATCTCCTAATCCCAACATAGAAAATGGTCTTGCAGCATCTCCTGTGGGGAACAAAAGCTGCAGAGTAGATGGGTAGATGAACCATTAACAATCATGGAACAAGCATATAGCAGGAACAGAGCAATACAATCTTAAGGATCAGACTAAGAACTTACCTTTATAGGTGCATCAAAGGACTTGGCTACACTAACCATAACTGGAGTAAAGAAGACCCAAAAGATATCATACAGAAAAAGTCCACCCTGTAGTTTGGCATTAGTAAAAAAAAATTGTGAGATAGGCAGACTGATGAAATTCTACAACAGGCTAACAGATGTGTATTTGCTAAGTGCTCACAACCACAAATCAACTAAAGCTCGCCACGCCTATAATAATAATTCACAAAAATACTAGGAGTATTCTTTCAACCTTTGAAATGGTGGGTTAAAAAAATGATCTAAAGAGAAGGAAACCTTGAAAAGAATTCAAAAGGCATTGAGAACCAATAATTTCCATAAATCCACAAACTAAGCAGCACATTACCATAGTGATATTCCTATTAGTACTAAGGTCATCATTTGGAGCTTCGGGCATATGTAAAATTAAAACAGAACACACAAAGTGACTGCTTCAAATTCTACAGTTTATTTATGTTCTTCTTGCTTCACTTAATCTTCTCTTATTATTTTCTTTCAGTCCATTTCTACCCAGACTAAAATAACCGCAAAAACGCTACAATTTCCAAGTCTCCCATATGGTTGCTTGGCACAGAGCTATAAGAGATACACTCTAATCATTATAAAGTGAAGATAGTAAGGTTATTGAACATCAAAGGGTACTATTTAGAATCCATTGAATTCAATTCATCATGCGATCTAGTGAACTAGAAAAATCATATCTAAAGAAACAAAACGATAGAAAACACTCCTAACTTCTACTAGATGTCTTACGTGAAATGCTTTGAGAAGACAGCAGACAGCACTACCAAACTTAGCTATCTCAGCACCAAAATCAAACATAGGAGAAATGAACTTAATTAGACGTATTCTTTCTGCTAAACATATAGGAAGACCACCTTATTGAGAATTAAAAACTGAAAAAAATGAGAACTTCCTATGCGCATACAAAACACATGTTAACACTCAAAAGTGAGCCTAAGTATACAACGGTACAATGCAATGCATCGGATTAGGCCACCGGTCAAGTTTACTTATGCGAGACGTAAGAAAGGGGAACATAAGGAGAATTAGAATCAATTAATATTTTGTTGTGAGGAATGATTGTATATAGGTGAGTGGGGGAAAAGTAGCCTGTCAATTCTGTTAGAAAAGGGGGTGAGGTGGCATGTTTGTCTGAGAAGTGTGGGATGGAAATAAAAGGGGAGAGAGAGGATAGAGAAAGGTATCCAGAAAAGTATTGAGTAATTGTAGTTGGGAAAGAGTGAGCCTCTCGAAAGCTCACATTCCTTGTTTTGCTTCATTTTGCTTATTACTCAATCAATCAACCTCTTTCTCTAACTGTGTGTTTCTGTTATTAACGTTTGTTAACCTGCCGGAGTAAGGGAAATCATTCCAAGTGGTATCAGAGCACCGATCATGGCACCGGTGAACGCTTCGCATAGGTTGGACATGGTGGAAGAGAGATTAACTAACCTCGATCAGTCGATCACCGCGAAAGTGGACGCGGCTGTGGACAGGGCCATCGCTGCTGCGATCTCGGCTATGAGGGTATCCTTGTCGGAGCAGATCATGAAGGGGCACGCTGACGTGTCAAGGAAGCTAGGGGAAGACATGGGGGCGGTGGTGGTCCGATTGGAAGAAAGGTTGGGAAGAACCCGGGAGAATCAAGGATTAGAGGTTAATCAATTGAGGGAAAATCAATTGAAACTTCAGGAGGAGGTTCGGACGGTGGTTACGAGCCTTCAGAACCAGAATCAAACCGAAGGTAACTCCCATTTTACGGATATGGCGGCCATGGGCGGAACATATGGAGGGAATGAAGGTTTTGGGGTTTTTCACGCCAACGACTCGGGATTTGTGGGAAGTCAAGGTGGTGGGCCACATCGGGGAAATGGACCCGGCGGAGGGGGTTGACGTTACCGAAAGCTTGACATGCCGATTTTCGATGGATCGGACCCTGATGGATGGATCTTGCGTGTGGAACGTTATTTCTCGTTCTACCGGCTATCGAATGAAGAGAAATTAGAGGCGGCGGTGGTGGCGTTGGAGGGGGCCGCCCTTCGTTGGTAGGGGTGGGAAAACAAACGCCACCCTGACTGTGGGAGGATTTCAAGGTTTTCATTCTGAGACAATTTCGACCGGAACATACCGGGTCGTTATACGAGCAGTGGTTGGCCACCACTCAAACCACCACCGTACCGGAGTATAAGAGGAAATTCATTGAGTTGGGCTGCTCCGTTGGAACGAATACCAGAGACTATTTTATTGGGTCAATTCATAAATGGGTTGAAGGAAAAAATTAAGGCTGAATTGAGGTTGTTGGGCCCAATAAACCTGGAGCAGGCCATGGAGATGGCTAGTAGGGTCGAAGAAAAAAACCGGGTGATGGGTCTAGGCCTTAAAAAAAACTATACGGGCTCTTTTAAACCTGGCCCAACTGGCCGCTCACTTAGGATGGGAGGATCCACAGCATCCACGTACTCTTATGGGGGGGCCACAAATTCCACGGCTTCAAGAAATTGGGCAAATGAATCTCAATCCTCACTCTCATCACCAAAGTCGACCATCAGTCCGACGAAATCAGTAGGGGAAGTCCGGCGACTAAGTGATCGGGAATTACAAGAAAAAAGGGCTAAGGGGTTATGTTTTAAGTGTGATGAAAAATGGGGAATTGGGCATCGCTGTCGAAGGAAGGAACTGAGCGTGATATTGCTGGAAGGGGGAGAAGAGGAGGACACGGATGAGCCGGAGTCAGAGCCACCGCTCTCGCTGCCAGCGGATTTAACAACCGAGGTATCTTTAAATTCTGTCATTGGAATTTCTAGCCCTAAGACATTGAAATTGGTGGGAAAAATTGGGGAATCGGAGGTAATAGTGATGATTGATCCCGGAGCTACCCATAATTTTATTTCACTTTTGGCTGTGGAAAAATTGGGAATTAACGTGTGGGGGTCTGGCGGTTTCGGAGTATCCTTGGGCAACGGGGAGGCCATTCGAGGGTCTGGTATATGTAAACAGGTGAGGTTGGTGTTAACGGGGGATATAGTGGTATTGGAGGATTTTTTACCACTCGAACTCGGTAATTCTGATGTGATTCTAGGTGTTCAGTGGCTCGAAAAATTGGGGGAAGTGGTCACGAATTGGAAGACACAGGTGATGGAATATAAGATGGCGGGAAGGATAATTCGATTGAAAGGGGATCCCACCTTCGCTCGTTCGCGGGTTTCATTACAGGCTATGATTCGGACATTACAAAAGGAAGGTGGAGGATTTTGGGTAGAAGTTAATCAGGTCCAGAAGGAGGAAAAAGGGGTTCGAATGGAGGACAGAGAGGCGCAACCAGAAGGTTTGGGGAAGATACTCACAGAATTCCAAGGGGTTTGCAGCACCTGAAGGATTGCCACCTCAACGGGGTCACGAGCATTCGATCATACTAAAGGAGGGAAGTGATCCGGTGAGTGTACGACCATATCGATATCCACAGTTTCAGAAGGATGAAATTGAGAAACTCATCCAAGAGATGTTAGCTGCCAAAATTATAGTACCCTCAACTAGCCCATTTTCGAGCCCGGTTCTTCTTGTGAAGAAGAAAGATGGATCATGGCGTTTTTGTGTGGATTATCGAGCTCTCAACAAAGAAACTGTGCCGGAAAAAAGTACCCTATTCCGGTTATTGATGAACTCTTGGATGAATTGCATGGGTCGGTGATTTTTTAGAAGTTGGATTTAAAGGCGGGTTACCATCAGATTCGGGTGAGACCGGAGGATACACATAAGACAGCTTTTCGCACTCATGAGGGTCATTATGAGTTTCTGGTAATGCCGTTTGGGCTCACTAACGCCCCGGCAACGTCTCAATCTCTTATGAATGAGATTTTTCGCCCTTTTTTAAGGAAATTTGTGCTTGTTTTCTTCGATGACATACTCATCTACAGCCGTAGTGAGGAAGAACATTACCATCACCTACGGGAGGTTCTGGGTATTCTGGCACAGCAGCAACTTTTTGCAAATTTTAAAAAGTGTGAATTGTGGAAAACAGAGGTGGCGTATCTGGGGCACGTAATCTCCCAAGCGGGTGTAGCAGTGGATATGGAGAAGATAAGTGCTATGCTGGAGTGGGATGAGCCGAAAAATCTCAGGGAGTTACGGGGTTTTCTTGGCCTCACCGGGTATTATCGGAAGTTCATCGCCAAGTATGCTTTGATAGCAAGGCCTTTAACTGATCAGCTTCGCAAAGATAATTTTGGGTGGAACGCTCAAGCAGCAGACGCGTTTCGGCAACTCAAAGAGGCAATGACCCAGCCTCCGGTGTTGGCTATGCCAGATTTTGAAAGGCCTTTCGTGGTTGAGACCGATGCCTCGGGGTATGGTCTAGGGGCTGTCCTTATGCAAGCAGGGAGGCCAGTCGCTTTTTATAGTAAAACGCTTGGAGTTCGATTCCAGCAAAAATCTATCTATGAGAAGGAGTTAATGGCGATTTGTTTAGCAGTACAAAAGTGGAAGCATTATCTCTTGGGTAGGCGTTTCATAATACGAACTGATCAACAAAGTCTGAGGTTCATGGCACAGCAACGAGAAATTGGGGCAGATTTCCAGAGGTGGGTGAGTAAGCTCATTGGGTTCGACTTCGAAATCCAATTTAAACCGGGTGCGTCCAATCGCGTGGCAGATGCATTATCGCACAAGAAGGGCAGTACAGGGGAGTTAGGAGGGATGATCACTACACAAGGGGTGAATTGGGAAACCTTGGAGGAAGAGCTTGCTAGAGACAGTCCCCTACAGCAGATTAAGTTGGACCTGGAACTCTGTCAACGTGAACACAAGGGGTTTACTGTGGTCAACAACCGGCTGCTGTACAAGGGCAGGTTAGTTATTCCTTCCAACTCGTCTCTTATACCTCAGTTATTACATGAGTATCACAATACACCCACTGGAGGACATGAAGGGGAACTTAAAACTTATTTACGCACAGCAGCAGAGTGGTATTGGGTTGGTATGCGGAGAGTTGTGACTGACTAAGTGAAGAAGTGTGTTGTGTGCCAGAAGAATAAATTGTCGCAGCAGCACCCAACGGGGTTATTACAGCCCCTTCCCTTACCTTCTCTGATTTGGGAGGATATTAGCATGGATTTTATCGAAGGACTACCTGTGGCAAAAGGGGTAGATACGATCTTGGTGGTAGTTGACCGTTTGTCAAAGTATGTGCATTTCATCGGGTTACGTCATCCGTTCTCGGCAGTGACGGTGGCACAAATGTTCATCAAAGAAATAGTGCGTTTGCACGGGTTTCCAGCTTCTATTGTTTCAGATCGGGACCGGATATTTTTGAGTAATTTTTGGAGGGAATTATTCCGGTTGCAGGGCACAACACTCAAGCACAGCACAGCTTATCATCCTCAGACGGATGGCCAGACGGAGGTAGTCAATAAGGGATTAGAAACGTATCTACGTTGCTTTGTAGATGGCCATCCGAAAACTTGGGCTCAATGGCTGCCTTGGGCAGAATTCTCCCATAATACTTCTGTGCATCAGTCCACTCAGATGACCCCATTTAAAGTGGTATACGGAAGGGACCCTCCTCATCTGTTGAAGCTAGGCCGTGGGCACACACCAGTTAATTCCTTGGAAGAAATGCTGCAAGAACGGGACGCCATGTTGGATGATCTCCATTTCTATCTGGTGAGGGCTCAGCAAATAATGAAGCGAGCTGCTGATGCTAAGAGGCGTGATGAACAGTTTGAGTTGGGGGACAAGGTGTTCTTAAAACTGCAGCCCTATAGACAGAGATCTTTGGTTAAGCGACCTTTTGAAAAACTTGCGCCACGTTTCTATGGTCCTTTTGTGGTGCAGTAGAAGATTGGAGCAGTCGCTTACCGTCTCCAGCTGCCACCTGAGAGTAAGATCACCCCGTATTTCATGTTTCACAACTCAAACGGGTTGTGGGGGACCTGCCAGTTGGAGACTCTATTCCAACTCAACTGACTCAGGACTTAGAGTTGGTCGTGGAACCTGAGGCAGTGCTGGATGTAAGGGAAGTGATGACAGGCGATTTGGTGAGGCTGGAGGCACTGATCCAATGGCAAGGGCTGCCTGCTTTTGAGGCTACGTGGGAAGATGTGGAGTTAGTTTCGGCTCGTTTTCCATCTTTCCACCTTGGGGACAAGGTGAGTTTTTGGGGGCGGGGTAATGCAATGCATCGGATTAGGCCACCGGTCAAGTTTACTTATGCGAGACGTAAGAAAGGGGACATAAGGAGAATTAGAATCAATTAATATTCTGTTGTGAGGAATGATTGTATATAGGTGAGTGGGGGAAAAGTAGCCTGTCAATTCTGTTAGAAAAGGGGGTGAGGTGGCATGTTTGTCTGAGAAGTGTGGGATGGAAATAAAAGGGGAGAGAGAGGATAGAGAAAGGTATCCAGAAAAGTATTGAGTAATTGTAGTTGGGAGAGAGTGAGCCTCTCGAAAGCTCACATTCCTTGTTTTGCTTCATTTTGCTTATTACTCAATCAATCAACCTCTTTCTCTAACTGTGTGTTTCTGTTATTAACGTTTGTTAATCTGCCGGAGTAAGGGAAATCATTCCATACAACTCCATAAATTCAACAGAACATTTACCAAGAGAATGGCCCCAGTCTTGAAAGAACCAAGTGAAAGCATTTCAATTCCCTGTAAGTTCAGATCAGAAAAAAGGAAGTTACAATCTACTAACGACACAAAGGGGTAAGCAAAAAGGAAAGCAACTGTCCAGGCAAGAGAACAATCAAGTGAGACAACAGAAGAGCCTAATAGTCGAACCTGAATACAGAAAGCCAGGCCCAAGATATTGTTGGCAAGCCAATACTTCTTTGCAGCATACCAAACACAAAAGAAGAATCCAGGAATTGCGGCGACTACCTGAGACTTTGTGAACTCAACCTCCAAAGCTGTGGGGCCAAACAAAAAGCATCATTGTTGATACTACAACCAACCACGCATAAAACCTTTATTTAGGATTTTAGGTTCAATAAGCTAATAATTGACTTCATCATGCAACAGAGCACACATACAGAGAAAGGGAGCAGGTAGAGAGAAATAAAATCCACATAGGCAGAAAAGAGAGATGTGATATAGTTGTGCAGGGCAAAGAATCTTATTCTTAAAATTCAAGATAATGGAAACCAATATCTTACAGCTTAAATTTAAACACCCCGAGATCTTTTCCCATTTGAGCAACTCAATAACATTTCTTAGCCATTCATCACAAAATTGATGGTCTTCCCATACATGATAGATATTAAAAAAGAAAACAGCATCATGCATATGATGTTTCCATGAATTATCTAACATATAAACAAGCACTATGCACAATTTCCAGTACTTCATCCAAGCGAAAAAATTAATTCACACCACCAAACCACTGCCCGCCAAACAAAAAAAAATCTTCATCCCATTTTCAGGCCAAGAAAATCTATTGCATGTGGAGTGAGAAGCAGTACTTAAAAAGATTTAGCAAAGACATAACAATATTAACTTTACGACTATCTTGACAAGTGACTTTTACATGGACAGCTGAGGTTGAGAAACGTACAATAGCACCCGAGCAGCTGAGGTTGAGTTTAAATCACAGGGAATCTGAGTTCATAAAACTTATGTCAGAAGGATATATCATACAATGTATGACATGACCCAAAATGACTAAAACATAAAAGTAAGGACAGACCTCAGCAGTTTTGCATGGACAGCATCTTTGCCTCGATTTTTTCTGCAGCTTCAGCCATCCCTTGGCATTTTTTTCTTGTAGCATGGTAGCAAAGGTTATATAACCTAACTGACAGTTTTTTTTTTGCACAAATCCCAAAAATAACTCACTCATTTTATCAGCATTATCTCAAAGGGCAAGCCAGTCAGCTCTGCCTTCCTAAAATCCCAAGCATCTTTAATTTGTGCGTAGGTTTGGCATCTTAATTCATACCAATGTTGTTTGTGAAGCAGTCCAAATATCTAGTAGAATGTCTTTGTTAGACAGGATACGTCAAAAAAAAATTGGGTAGCATGATAATTAGGTAGTCAATAAAGAATAGTAACCAAACAATAATATTGATGTAAACCATGAACCTATCACGAGAACTAAATGGGTAAAAACTAATCCAAGAAACAAGAGAAGGAAAGATGGTTGTAACAGCGCAAAAGAGCATATAAGCAACCAAAGAAGAAACAGATACTAGGCAACATTCAAGAACAAGGATGAGCATCTCTTTCAAGTTTCAAACTCTTCATGGGAATGCCTATGATTAGACATTAAGAACTAAGACTGTTGGTCCAAGGAAAGCATCTTCAGGCCAATCAATTGTGAAGGAAAAAAAATCACATATTCACCATATTACATTAACAGAGACCAATCTCAACGGGTCTTGGATATATAAAAATGCATAGTATCAAAAAAGTTCAAACAAATATAGTATAATTAGATGATAATTCAATGTCTTCATAAAAAGAAGGTGCGCCTTCAAAATAGTTTGGACCAGCAAGTCTAGAATGCTATATCAGGAATACTAGTTACATGCATCAGTCTTCTTCAGTTGCCTTTGTTGTCCTCTTCAGAAGTATCAGACAAGATCCTCGGTCAACTAGCTGCACAAGGCAGGATCCGCGTAAGAAAATATAAAGTCATCACTAACACAAGATATAATCTACCAGAGTTAGCAATGTACATTGATCACAACGATCTGGATTTGTTGGCTTTAGACGCTTCAATGAGGCAAAGCATGGAGAATATATGAAGGCAGTACCCACCAAATGAATATCTTCCTTAGAACGCTCAGCAATCTTCTCAACAGTACCATTAAAAAGATGGAATGCAAAGATGGATGATTCCACGTCAATGAAAACAACCGGTTCCTCAGGATGGATGATTATGATATATGGAGAAATATGTTCTCTCGCAACTTGACGAAAAAATTTCTCAACAAGTGGTTGGCATACAGAAGTACCCGATTTCTTGAATATAAGCTGCGGGATCCAAGGATCAGAATCTGTTGATCTTCCATCGTGTTTCCAAATCCATAGGTTCGGAAACTTACGGTTGGAAAGATAAAGACATCCTTGAGAGACATCCAATTGTGATTCAACAAAGCCCCTTTTGATACAAGAAGGCAGGCGTATAGAGTAAGGCTTACTTCGTCCCTCGAATGGAATTGAACTGCCACAACATGTCTCTTGTTCGTCATGAAATATAAGGTGCTATCCAGAAACACAGCACCAGACACATTCCATCTTTCTAAATAGACTTCCTTTTCAAGGGGAACTCTGACGCAGACCATTGATGCTTGTTAGAAGAATAAATCTCAACCAATACCATGCTTTTCCTGTTCTTGTGTCCTTGGAAAAATAATGACACTGAAATTACATTCAGTAGAAAAGAGACAATCTGAAAAATTAATGATGGTTGCTAGCTCAGTGGGTTGATATCTGGAAAGTTGAGAAGGAGACTTAGGTAGGACAAAAACTTCATTGGTGGCAGGATTGTATACATGATAAGTATGAGAATCGACGATGCTAAGCATCAAGCCACGGTGCATGTTCCATAACCTGTATTTTTTGGCATTTGAGATCCAGCCGCCAAATTTTATAGTTAAGTTACCCAGCAACAATCCACTAGTATTACCATTATGATAATCTCCATGGGTATTTTGATGGTCAGTCATCTCTAGGGTAGCACTTCCAGTTTGATCATCCTTGGACCACTTTGTAATCTTGTAGTCACCAAGGGATAAATAACCCAGTTCGAACTCTGCTTTACATCATTCTCATTATCATAACCAAAACCACCAGGAACACGCATAATGTGGAATAAAATGCCACAAGGAGGAAGCTCTAATCCCTTCTGGGTGTCGAAAATGTGCAAGACATGAGAGTGCCAGTCTTGGATACACATTTGCATATATGAAGAGGCTTAATAGGCAGTTTCAACATAATCTGAATCCAAATTTCATCTGGTAGCTCAGGCAATTTACTACGACTAATAGCCTTACATTTGGACATCCATCTTTCTTGTTTATTCAGACAATCCATATGTGAAAACTTATGATTGGCAAAACAGAACTAAACAAGCTTCCACAATTCGGCAAATTAATGTAGATAATTACTCAAGTAATAAATATCTACAAGCAAAGAAACACACAATTTGCTAAATAGATTAAAAGTTGCAAACTTTATTGAATTTTACCCTAAGAAATCAATCTAAAACCTCAGCTTTATTACTTCAACCATATAAACAGCCTAAAGTATGGATTTTGTTGAATTCGTATCCAAATAGTTACAGAAAATATTAAAATATTAAAGCATAACTGTGTAATTAGCTTAAATAAACCTTGGATTTAATGGAATTGTCCAGGAAATTCTTCAATTTCTTTCTTCGAAAGGTAAATTTGAGTGGATGAATATGAATGAACCCGTAATCTATAATCTCTAATCTGTAATAATTTGTAATCTGTGATCTGTAATTTGCAGAGAGAGAGATGGCAATTTCCTTGTAAACTCGAAAATTCTAGGGATTGAGGGGAAGCCGAAGACTATGACTTATGAGTGAGGGAAGCTGATAGGTTTATAAAGTTTAGGTTATGGGCAACAATGGCTCCAAGCTTATTGTAGAAGAAAGGAGAGAAGAAGATGATGGGCGGTGGTTAGGGCTGAAAGTTCGGTGTGCGGTTTGGATTAGGGCCTAATTCAATCCGATCCGAATAAAATTTGGATTTCAATTTTTCGATCCGAATCCAAACCAATTAGGGTTTGAATCCGATCCAATCCAATCCGAAATTTCATACCCTAGATTGGATCCGATCCGAAAATCCGATTTTTTTAAAACTCTAGTTTTTCGATGAAATAAATTAAGCACAACAACAGCCTAGTAGATCTAGGAAATGAGGAATTAAGTGCAGTTAGTGTTTTAGGGGAAGGATTGAAGTGCTATGTGTATTGGGCTACGGAGTATTTTTTTATAATAAAAAATCAGTTAAGCACTTAAGCCCAATCCAGATACATAATACAAGGCGTATTACTATTCGGTTATATTGGATTTTTGGATCCAATTACCCTCAATCCAATCCGATCCGAAAATTCATTTTTTCAAAAAATCTCAATTCGAATCCAATCCGAACATAGTTCGAATCCGATCCGAATTACTAATTCGGATTGGATTTTGGATTTTATCCGAATAACTTTCACCTCTAGCGGTGGTGGTGTTGGGTTTGCCGTGGAAACTTAAGGAAATTTGCCTTCTTTTCTTTCTTTCTTTTTTTTGTTATTTCTTTGTAATTGTTAAATAATTCATAATAATCATAGTAATTCACTATGTTTTAGTTTAGTTTCTTGTCAAAAAAAAGTAAGTTCGTAATATTTAGATATATATATTCCGTTTTTTGGATTGAGAGAAATTGAAACTGAACTAAATTAAACTAAAGTAAACTAAACTGCTTTAAAAAAAAAAAGTAAACTAAACTGCTTTCAAAAAAAAAATAAACTAAACTGAAATTAACAGAACTGAGCTGAACTTGATATTGATATGATACATTTAGTAAACTTGTAGTTCACTAAATATTTTTTGAAAAAATAGAATCCCTCAATTTGTAATATGATTCACTAAATATAAGATATGATTCACTCAATTTGTGACAAAATTCAACAACTTTTTGATATGATTCCATCAACTTGTGATATGATAATATTGTGATTTAAGGTAACTAATAAGTAACACCTTAAGTATTTTAACTCATATCACTCATATTAAACTCATATAAAATAAGAATTAACAATTAATTACTAATAAGTAACAATTTGTAGCTAATAAGTAAGAATTAGTAGCTAACAAGTAACAATTAGTTGCTAATAAGTAACAATTAGTAGCTAACAAGTAAAGGTTAGTTGCTAATACATAACAATTAGTAGCTAACAAGTAATAATTAGTTGCTAATACGTAACAATTAGTAGTTAATAAGTAACAATTAGTAGCTAACATGTAACAATTAGTAGCTAATAAGTAACAATTTTATCTTTTGATCCATATGAGCCACGAAGGCGGTACAAATTACAAAGAATGGGAGGAGGGATTCGAACCTGTGACCTATCGTTCACAGTACCTCAATCTTAACCACTAGGCCAAGACATCCTTGGTAATAAGTAACAATTAGTTGCTAACAAGTAACAATTAGTTTCTAATACGTAACAATTAGTTGATAGGAAGTGTTTCATGTCGTTGTAAAGGTAACTAATGCATATCCGTAACAACCATACAATTTCCTATCATAACTCATATCAGAATGGGGTGAAATTGTATCCATCATTAATTGAATCATATTAGAACATCATTCAATCATATATATATATATATATATATATATATATATTATGTTCTTACTTATTTTGAACATTTATAATAAGATAGATAAATAAATAAATATAAAAAATAATCGCATAAATATTACTACATTACTTTATTCACTTTATTCCAATAATAAGCCGTAAACGAAATAAGGTATGTTAAGTCGTGAAATACATGACTATGATATTCACTTTATATATGTTATATATGTATGGATTATTTAGCTAGACTAATACAAAAATATTCAACCAACATTCAATGGTATTATATATTTTATCTAATGCTTATAAATAACCTTTTGTATGTTTTTTTTTCATTTATCACAATTCTTCTATATCAATTTAAAAGTGACTACTACCGAATGAACGGGTTTGGATGTCACTATTATCGAATTAACGAGTTTAAATGTGACTATTATCGAATGAACGAGTTTAGATGTGACTATTATCGACTGAAGGAGTTTAAATTTCACTATTATCGATTGAATTTAATGAGTTTAAATGTGACTATTATCATATGAGCATAGACACACTATAGTTGTAAATTAAAATACCAACATATGATTATTCTTTAGTGCATCTTAAGTTTTTTTATCGAATACGAGTTTACGATAACTTTTATAACTTAAAAAATGTACTACCTATATTACCTATTCCCTATACTCAATGCATAACATGCGCCTCAAAAATAACCTTCTATTGTGTATTGAAAGTATAAATATTTGATGATGTACAAGTACTCGGAAATTAATTGTGTGAGATGTTTAGTCTGTTTTAATCTCTTTGTGATGTCCACCATTCTTTGTCTTATTCTAGAGCATTATGGTGTAGTCTTCATATTCTTCTCCGGTCTATAAGAATTTACCAAATTGTATTGTTGGCTTGGTATTAGATAACATTGTATGTAAAAGGATATAATAGTCTTTTACTAGTCATAGGCATGTATTGTAAACCTTATCTATATTGAATGTCAGGTTAACCATATTAGGTTAACACATTTATTCTCCACATTTGTACATGGTATTACACCCATGCTTCCGCTTCAAACACTGCATCCACGCAGCTGCCGCCGACGTCGACCTCCGCCTCGTCGTTGCCTCCGCCGGCGCAGATCACGACTGCGACGCAACCCCCCTGCTCGTTGTTCTCACAGCCCAGCCCCCCTGCATTCACGCAGCCCCCTGCTCGCTGATCTACATAACTTGAGTTGAGAGTTTGAGACACACATATGACGTGTGGTGCGCTTGTAATATATGTATCGTCATACCTTTCTTAAATTTAGGTACGTTCACGTAAGATATAATTTGCAAAGCATTAAACCATCTGTAATACTCCGTATTTTTTAGTAAGTTAATATTTATATTTTTATAAAATTTTTAGTTTTTGAAAAAGGTTTTATTTACTAAAAAGGCTTATTATTTATTAGAAAGGCTTTTATAAGAAAAGTTTTGGGTATTTAAAATAAATTTTAGCCCAAATGAATTTTGGGCCTAACCTTCCTAAATTTTATATTCAAGTAGTTTGTTCAAAATAAACTAAAAATACTTTAAAAATCATTTCAAAAAGAATTACAAAAAGGTTTATTAAAAGAAAAATAAAAAATAAAAAAATCTCAACTAACCAAATTCGGTGCAAACTCACGTCAGTGAGTTGCATCCAAATTGGTTATTGTGGTTGTTGTTATCTTTTGGTTAAATTTGTTTTATTATCTTTTAGTTACTTTGTTTCTTTTATCTTTTGGTTAATTAAGCATCTAGACTATTTATCTTGTGAATATTCCTCTATCTAGCATATATCATAAAAGATAATTTATTCTAGCTAAAGTAATTATCTTTTCTCAAAAATCTATCTTTTAGTTCCTATTCCTATTCTTATCCTATTTACCCAACTAGTATAAATAAGGGTCTCTACCCATCATATTCTAAACACCAAATTTGAGAAATAAATCTCTTTTCTCAAGTTTAAACTCTCACTCCCTCTTAGCCTACCTTTTCTCTTCTCCCTGATAGTTATAATTATTCAAGGTGCGTGTATACGTAGATCTTAAATGTTATTTACATAGGTAGTATAATGTTTAGACTTGTTTTTCTGAATTGAAACATCTGTTTTATGAAGTTGATTTTTAAACGTTACGAGTTATTATGAATTCTTGAGTTTTTGTATGATCATTAGTAGCTTACAATGAGTTGATAGTATGATTTTAAATTTATTAGTAAATCACGTTTAATATGAGATTTCATAGTCTACAATTGGACCTTAGTTGCAACATTGCGTCAGTTTGTTTCTCCAAGCTAAGGATTGTCAACACCCACGCATGATTAGTCAATTTTTGTTTTTTTCTTTGTGGTGTTATTTGTTATTAATACAAAATTTATTATCTAATGTATCATTACAATTTTCCAAGATGATTTCATTTATGCCTTTATATGGCTAAGTTTTAAGAATTGTTATTCTTTTTAAAGGAGGATTATTTCCGAAGGATTTTTTTAGATATGATCTTTTATGATTACAATTATAAGAGGCCACGGCTTGTTATTTATTAACAAGAACGGTAGCTATTATATTATTTACCCATGTACTTTTGTATAAGTCATGTGACAAGGTAGTTCCCCTCGTAATAGACTCAGTAAGAATACTAACTTGGGGGGTGTGCACACTTTAGGCAAGGTACCTAGGCAAGGAAAAAGGATTTTTATCAAGGTTATATACTTTATATTTATAAGTATTATCAAGTATCCAAGAAAGGTTTTTTGAAATTAAATATTCAAAAGTTTAATTAAATAAAGTGTTTAATATTCCGCATATACATGTATCAGTATTTTTACTGACACGCTTTTGTTTTGTTTGTTTTATGGCATTGTCCCTGTGATGACCCTTTTGTGAGCAGAATTTACAGGTTGATTGATGCATACTTCATATGGGGGAGCTAGTGCGGAATCTAATTAGTCAAGGAGTTGTTATTTATTTTCTTTATTTCCATTGTTATATAGTTGTACAATAAAGTTTATCTCTATTACATAAGCCAAGGGAGGAGGTGTGGTTCCTCTTTTGAAGTGACTAAATACCCTTAATGATCTAATTAATGGAATAAAAAATTACAAAAGCAAATCATTTAATAATTCATTCCAACTTGCCATTTAAAACAAGTTTAAAATGGTATATGCATCAAATACTTCAATCAAAAATTAAATGGACAAAATATTTATACCTTATAAAAAAGATGGCATACATAACGTGCACATGAAAAGTCTGAACATTCACTACCTTTGATACTCTTTAATTCAGTTAAACCAACTCATTATTTTTGTTCTTTCGGTTCAATATTCATTCACAAAAAATTAATGTTAACAATCACTCACAACCTTTTTATTTTTTTACATTAGGAATTAATATATCTAAATTCATTCAACTATTGAATTTTTCACATTAAATTTAATCATAAATAAAGTACGAATAGAGTATCTAATAGAATAACAAATTTTGAAATTAACGCACGCATCGCGTGCATATGAAGGCTAGTATTAATAAAGAGAAGTTAGTTCAGTTATTCCGCTGCATTAGTTTAAAGTTCAGTTAGTAGTTAGTATTAAAGCCTTTAACGTTATCACGTGGCAGTAATACTCTCAAGTTTCTCAAGGAGTTTTATATTAAAATGAGTTTTCCAAAAGAGAGAAATTTGGGGGTGTTACAAAGTGGTATCAGTTTTTCAGGTTCTTTTATAAAATAAAATAAACAGTTAATGAGAGTATGGGTAGATCTAGGTAGGGCATATAAGATAGAGTTTCCGCATCTATTTGCATTTTTTTTTACATTTTATATTATGTGAAAAAAATATATATATTCTTCTTTTTAAGCAAATAGTTATATTTTCAAGTAAAATATTTGATATTTTTGACGAACGGAATAAGTATGTGGATTTATTTTTCTGAGGAAAGTTCTGCTAAGGAAAGACTTGGTACTTAAGTTGGCCGTTTGTGCCGCACCTCTCTTTCCTGGGAACTCACTCGACTAATTATTCATACACTAAGCCTAGTACTCAAATAAACAACTATTTTGGTCATATACATATATATGTATTTTTTTCAAGCATATCAAACGAAATTATCTTTTTGAAATTTTTTTCTAGGAATTCCAAATAAATTTTTTTCGATTCATTTTACAGTTCAAATGTTGTTTTGACTATTATGTCAACATGCAATCCGTATTTATCTTATAAATCTATATATTTATTCGAATTATAAAGCTGAAACTTTTTATAAAGTATTGATTTTTTTAAGAATTGTTTAGTGTTTATTGTTCTATTCGTAATATGATTATTTTTGAATATATTCTAAGGAAGTTTGACTTATTGTCAAGTTAATATGAAAAATCTTCGTATTTTTCATAAGCAAAAGAAAGAGTTTATATTGTTTATTATAAGAATTGAGTTATTATTCTGTCTTTTATGACATATTATTAAGAAAAGCTACTTGCAAGTTGTGAGATTACTATCTCTTACGATATTTTTTTTGGCATGTATATTTTCTATGAGTTGAAGTTGTTTTTTTTTTTTACGTCTTATATGACATGTATGCATGTGATCCAATTCATGCAAAGTGATTTATATACATTGTGTAAAGCATCAATATGTTTTTTTTTTTGTGGATTTATAAGTGTTAGGAGAACTTATGAGTTCAAAGTAAGCCAAGTTGACTATTTGAGATTCATTAAAGGTGAAAATTGTTCTAGTTTTCCTTTGAAGGAAAGAAGTTTAGTAGTTATTTGTTTTAGTAGGAGTGAAAAGGCATACATTATGTTATGTGCTAAGAATTGTGAAATTAGTCATTTGAAGTTTTATGTAGTTGGATGATCTTTAATGTTTAGTGACATGAGCAAGGAAGGGAAATTTCATAATTTGTGGAAACAAGTAGGAATTCAATGGTTTATACCAGCTTTGAGGAATTATTAAGATTTAGATAAGTTGTATATTTTGTTTATGGATATAGTCAACACCGTCTTAACAATTATATAGAGATAACCTTTGAAAGGTGACATAATAAGGAATATTATGAGGACATTATAGGTATATGAGATACCGGCCATATTTGAAGCTGGATTTAATCAAGGAATTTTCCCCTATGCTGAATCGCAAATATTTTAACAGGAGTTATCGTTGTTATAGTTAAGCAAAGAAAGTACGAAGTAGACCATATTTGAAACTTTAGCAGGTTCCTTTAGATCATTTTTATTTTCAAAGGTGAAGTAAGATACTAGAATTCTCTAAATGTATTCTAAGTTGATTTTGGAGATTATTGAAGGTCAAGAGGAGTATTATTTTGGGAATAGTCTTAAACTTTTGCTTGAATGATAGTGTATAATAATGATTGTTTTGGCAATATGAAAGATAGAGTGATTATAAGGATTGGGTACATCACTTATTGAAATAAGTGACTCTAATAATAGAAGGAATATATTCTTTTGGGAGAAATATGAAGCTTAATAAAAGAGAAAAAGGGACGAAACTAGTCAATCAAGGTAATGGTTTTGGAAAGAATATCTATTTTTTGTATTATGGATTTAAGCATTGAGTTTATATTATATAAAGGAGTTAATGAAGATTGTATGAATTTTCAAGAAAGATTGTTTAGTTACCATCTCAAGTCCTAGTTGAGTACTGTATATTTTTTTGAGAGAATATATATTATGGTACTTTAAGAAAATTTGGAGAGGAATTTTGAGGAGTTTTAGTTTTGAGGACCTAAGTAGGGAAGTCTATTTTTTTTCTTCAAGTATATGTTGTGTTAGTATATATACTAACAAGTTTTGCTTGTGAATAATGATGAATTGATTTGATTTTTATTTGTAATAAAGTAGGATCAAGGGTAATTTTTTATGATATTCATTGTGAGACCTTCATGAGTTATGTGAAGCTGCTGATTAAATTTTGAAGAGAAAGTAAACGCATTTTACAAACAAATGAAAAAAGCTGTTTGAATATTGTGTTTTCAAGTAAAGCTTACGAAAGGTTTTATAAAGCCCTTTTGTTCTCACTATATTATAGTATTTTGATAATATATTAGTATTTGCTCAAATAGTTTTCCTGCAAAATTTATCTTTAGTATTAGTATGTTATTCTTTATTATTTCAAGAATTTGGAAAATTTTCCTACTCAAGTTTTAGAAAATTTTTAGTTTGTCATAAACTATACCCTTTTGTACTTATACTTTCTTTATTATGTTGATCTATTTTTGAAGGCATTTATTTATATTATTAATACCTTGAAATAAAGGTTATTCTTTTAAAAGCCTAAAGATTATTTTTAAAAGTGTTATTTCTCTAGTGATTTTACTATTATATTTCCAACAACGATTTTTGTATTGTTTTTGTATTATAAAGTTGGTAAATAATTTTAAGTCAAGTTTTAAGCCTTAGCGAGTTACGGGGCGTAACTCCTTTTAAGGGGGTAGAATACGATAGAGTTTCGCGCTTTTAACTTAAAACGCTATTTTTGACCTACTTTTACTTATTTATGAGTTATTATTGAGCCAACTTATTTCATAAAGAGTTTGTGGTATATGTGAATTACTGCTTTACTTCTTACTTGCTTGTTTCAAGTTAACGAAACTTCTTTTAAGGGGGTAGTCTGTAATACTCCGTATTTTTTAGTAAGTTAATATTTATATTTTTATAAAAAATTTAGTTTTTGAAAAAGGTTTATTTACTAAAAAGGCTTATTATTTATTAGAAAGGCTTTTATAAGAAAGTTTTGGTATTTAAAAAATAAATTTTAGCCCAAATGAATTTTGGGCCTAACCTTCCTAAGTTTTATATTCAAGTAGTTTGTTCAAAATAAAACTAAAAATACTTTAAAAATCATTTCAAAAAGAATTTACAAAAAAGGTTTATTAAAAGAAAAATAAAAAAATAAAAAAAATCTCAACTAACCAAATTCGGTGCAAACTCACGTCAGTGAGTTGCATCCAAATTGGTTATTGTGGTTGTGTTATCTTTTGGTTAAATTTGTTTTATTTATCTTTTAGTTACTTTGTTTCTTTTATCTTTTGGTTAATTAAGCATCTAGACTATTTCTTGTGGAATATTCCTCTATTCTAGCTATATTATCATAAAAGATAATTTATTCTAGCTAAAGTAATTATCTTTTCTCAAAAATCTATCTTTTAGTTCCTATTCCTATTCTTATCCTTTTACCCAACTAGTATAAATAAGGGTCACCATCATATTCTAAAACACCAAATTTGAGAAATAAATCTCTTTTCTCAAGTTTAAACTCTCACTCCTCTTAGCCTACCTTTTCTTTCTCCCTGATAGTTATAATTATTCAAGGTGCGTGTATACGTAGATCTTTAAATGTTATTTACATAGGTAGTATATATGTTTTAGACTTGTTTTTCTGAATTGAAACATCTGTTTTATGAAGTTGATTTTTAACGTTACGAGTTATTATGAACTTCTTGAGTTTTGTATGATCATTAGTAGCTTACAATGAGTTGATAGTATGATTTTAAATTTATTAGTAAAGTCACGTTTAATATGAGATTTCATAGTCTACAATTGGACCTTAGTTGCAACATTGCGTCAGTTTGTTTCTCCAAGCTAAGGATTGTCAACACCCACGCATGATTAGTCAATTTTTGTTTTTTTCTTTGTGGTGTTATTTGTTATTAATACAAAATTTATTATCTAATGTATCATTACAATTTTCCAAGATGATTTCATTTATGCCTTTATATGGCTAAGTTTTAAGAATTGTTATTCTTTTTAAAGGAGGATTATTTCCGAAGGATTTTTATTAGATATATGATCTTTTATGATTACAATTATAAAGAGGCCACGGCTTGTTATTTATTAACAAGAACGGTAGCTATTATATTATTTACCCATGTACTTTTTGTATAAGTCATGTGGACAAGGTAGTTCCCCTCGTAATAGACTCAGTAAGGAATACTAAACTTGGGGGGTGCACACTTTAGGCAAGGTACCTAGGCAAGGAAAAAGGATTTTTATCAAGGTTATATACTTTATATTATATAAGTATTATCAAGTATCCAAGAAAGGTTTTTTGAAATTAAATATTTCAAAAGTTTAATTAAATAAAGTGTTTAATATTCCGCATATACATGTACTCAGTATTTTTACTGACACGCTTTTGTTTTGTTTTTTGTTTTGGCATTGTCCCTGTGATGACCCTTTTGGTGAGCAGAATTTACAGGTTGATTGATGCATACTTCATATGGGGGAGCTAGTGCGGAATCATAATTAGTCAAGGAGTTGTTATTTTATTTTCTTTATTTCCATTGTTATATAGTTGTACAATAAAGTTTATCTCTATTACATAAGCCAAGGGAGGAGGTGTGGTGTCCTCTTTTGAAGTGACTAAAATACCCTTAATGATCTAATTAATGGAATAAAAAAATTACAAAAGCAAATCATTTAATAATTCTCATTCCAACTTGCCATTTAAAACAAGTTTAAAATGGTATATGCATCAAATACTTCAATCAAAAATTAAATGGACAAAATATTTATACCTTATAAAAAAAGATGGCATACATAACGTGCACATGAAAAGTCTGAACATTCACTACCTTTGATACTCTTTAATTCAGTTAAACCAACTCATTATTTTTGTTCTTTCGGTTCAATATTCATTCACAAAAAATTAATGTTAACAATCACTCACAACCTTTTTATTTTTTTACATTAGCGAATTAATATATCTAAATTCATTCAACTATTGAATTTTTCACATTTAAATTTAATCATAAATAAAGTACGAATAGAGTATCTAATAGAATAACAAATTTTGAAATGATGCTTAGGAAGATGGGCGAACGTCTGGCCTGGACGTTCACTCCATGGGGCGAACGTCTGGCCTGGACGTTCACTCCATGGGGAGAACGTCTGGCCTGGAAGTTCGCTCCATGGGGCGAACGTCTGGCCTGGAAGTTTATCCCATGAAGTGAACGTCCAGGCCAGGCGTTCGACCCATGGAGCAAACTTCAAGGCCAGACGTTTGTCGTCATCGTCCTAAAAAAATTTCGTCTCCTCATACAATGTAAGTGCTTCATGTGAGTTATACAAGCTTCTTTCAAATGGGGAGGAATTCTGTCAATCTTTCGTGGTTCCCCAGTAACCGATAAACTGTGACAGGATGTTTCCGAAATGTTGGGAGGCCTACCAAGGTAAGCACAATTAGTTGAGAAATGTATATTAGAAGTTTAGAACTTAGAATGAATATGGCCAGTTTTCAGACCCAGAATATATCACATTTCCTTAACAAAACTTTATTGTAACAAGAAGGATAAAAAATTATGTATATTAGCATTTAGCAGCATACCTCTTTCGCAAATTTGGTGGGAAGGATGTCAACAGCTGAGCAAATCACACCACTACCCTTCATGTCGTAATGGTATGATTCCATCAACGGATCAAATCTGAAAACAGAGAGTTCGATAAACTGAGCCCGTGTCATAATGGTATCTACGTTCATTCACAGTTTCACACACTAAACATGTAGTCTACAGTACAGCTTAATTGCACCAGGGATTTGAGATCTAAACCTCGATACATTTCGTGTTTTTTCAGGTTTATGCTGGTGTGTTAGACAGGGATATAAACAGTGTTAGATCTAGAAAAAGGGTGAAGAAGATGATTAATATGAATAACGAATCTTCTAGGCGTGTTGGGACACTTTCCCAAAAGCAATATTCCTACCCTATACTGAGAACGGGTTGCAAGGAATTCACTTCCGAGATACAAAGAAGAACAACAAATATCACGCTCGTTATGAGATTTGTCAAAATGAGTGAAAGGAAGAAAACTTTGTAATGATGATGAACTTTTGATTTAATTCTTGTGCAAGAGAGAGAGTCTGATTTTTCATCTATCCTTCATCATATGAGAGTTCTCATATACATACCAATGCTCAATTGTTTATGAGAAACTGAAACAATACATTGAAAAACCATCAATTCGCGAAGCCACGTAAAACCGCAAGAAAATAGAAGAATTTCGCGAGTCGAGATCAGTGTCGCGAGTCGCGACTGGGCGCCGTCGCGAGGTGCGACCCAGGTCGCGAGTCGCGAGCACTCAATCATCTTCTCGTTCCTTCTGCTTCGCGAACAGCACGCTGACGAAAGATCTCGCGAGGTGCGACATAGGTCGCGACTCGCGACCAAGCCCAAGCCCTGCCTTGCTTGTACATGTGCTTGCTGCGACATTTGCGAGGCTTGCTGCGACTTGCATAGCATTGTATATTCATGTATTTATTTGAGCAACGACACCATGACCAAGTAACTCACATAATACATCATGAAATAAACTAAACTCTATACTCTAAATCTCCAACAATCCTCCCCCATTTAGAGTATATATAATAGTTATGCACAAGCATCATCTTTACAAATCAATCTTATGCATAAATGAAAGTGTATAAAACTTGAACTTCCATATAGTAAAGTACACATTCCAAGTATCCGTATCCAATTGGTGTCGATAACGATTGAACCAATTTCAATACATAATGGAAACCCGAAGATACTATACACACAAGATAAATTTACTTAAACTCATTATAAACCGACACATAAAGCCTTGTGTCCATATCTATTCATAAGTGTATCAAAGCTATGCCCCATTAGCTCCTTGAAGCGGCTAAACTTCACACTTACATAGGTAGATCTCTAAAATACATGCTACTGTGAAAAGCATAAACAAGAGACCTATTAAGTTATACAACCTCCTTATACAACACAGTTATAGAACTATAAACTTAGGATGAATAAAAGTTCTACAATCATCTAAATGAAGAAATTAATCTTATTGAACTTAAGACCCAACGTCATATTGGGCGTTAAGTTAAGATTCCCTCATTCGTGATTCTCGAGGGGCTCCAATCCTAAACCGATTGCCATCCTCTTTACATTATCTCTAGCCAAGGCCTTTGTAAAACAATCCGCTAGATTATACGTTGTACGTACATAGTCAACAGTGATTACACTATCCTTGATAAGTCCTTGGATGTAGCTATGCCGCACACCAATGTGTCTTGACTTACCATTATAGACTTGACTATATGCTCTTGCCAAAGCAGCATCGTTATCACAATGAATCGCTATTGGCGATATCGGTTTTGGCAACAAAGGAATCTCAATCATGAGATTCTTCAACCACTCCGCCTCTTTGCTTGCGGAAGACAAAGCAATGAATTCCGAAGTCATGGAGGAATCCGCTATGCAAGTTTGTTTCTTGGAAGCCCAAGATATAGCACCTCCCCCAAGTAGAAATACCCATCCACTTGTAGAAGAGTGATCTTCTTTTTAGAGATCCAACTTGCATCCGAATACCCTTCTAAAACCGAAGGATATCCACTGTAGGATAAACCATAGTCCTTGGTTTTTCCTAAATACCTTAAACACGACGAATAGCTTGCCAATGTTGTACACTAGGATTACTAGTATACCTACTAAGTTTGCCTACCGCAAATGCGATATCCGGCCTAGTACTCGTCATTGCATACATCAAACATCCAATCACCCTTGAATACTCAAGTTGAGATACAGCACTACCTACATTAGGTAGTAATTTCTCACTAGGGTCCATTGGAGTTGACACAAAAGAGCAACCACTAACATCGAATTTCTTAAGAACCTTTTCGATGTAGTGAGATTGAGACAAACTCAATTTACCTTTGCTTCTTTTAATTCTAATTCCTAGAATGACATCCGCCTCCCCCAAATCTTTCATTGAGAACTTAGACGATAGAAAAGATTTAGTCCATTCAACTTGGGATAAATCAGTTCCAAAAATTAGCATGTCATCTACATATAAGCAAATCATACACCATGACCATTGTCATCAAATTTGCTATATACACACTTTCTGAATTGTTCAATTTGAATCCTTAGACAACACTACCTCATCAAATTTTTGATGCCATTGCTTAGGTGCTTGTTTTAGCCCATACAAAGATCTAATTAGTTTGCAAACTTTTTGTTCTTGACCTTTGACAACAAACCAACCGGTTGTCTCATGTAAACCTCCTCATCTAATTCTCCATACAAGAAGCAGTCTTGACATCCATTTGATGGATCACAAGATTATGAATTGCTGCAAGGGCAATCAATAATCTTATAGTGGAGATTCGAGCTACAGGTGCATATGTATCGAAATAATCGATACCCGGCTTTTGAGAAAAGCCTTGTGCCACTAACCGGGCTTTGAACTTGTCAATAGTTCCATCGATTTTCATTTTCTTCTTGAAAATCCATTTGCACCCTATTGGTTTACATTTAGGAGGTAGTCCGCTAAAACCCATGTGTTATTCCCCATGATTGAGTCCATTTCATCATCAATAGCTTCCTTAAAATGAAGCATCTTGAGATTGCATGGCCTCATCATATGTTAAAGGATCCCCTTCCACATTATAGACATATGGAAATTTAGTCAAAACACTATCTCTTGATCCTTCAACCAAATATACATGAAAATCCGGGCCAAAAGATTTCTCTTTCCTAACCCGTTTACTTCTCCTTGGTTGAGTTGATGTAGATGCAACATTTTCATCTAGAATTTGTTCATCTAACTCATGATCATCATTTTGATCAATCTCTTGAATTTCGGTACTTGGAGTTATATCCTTTGGTCTAGGAACCGATGAATATCTATTTTCATCAAAAATTGCATCTCTTGACTCCACAATAGTGTGAACCGACCAAAAGTCGTTTTGTTCTATAACATAGAACCTATAGGATTTGCTATGAGCAGCATATCCTATAAAGATGCATTCAACTCCTCTTTCACCTAACTTTTTACGTTTAGGTTCCGGCACTTTCACTATTGCCCTACATCCCCAAACTCTAATGTAACTTAGATTTGGTTTTCGTTTGTACCATAATTCATAAGGGGTAACTTTGTTCTTTTTCATAGGAACACGATTCAAGATGTAACAAGCAGTTAAAACCGCTTCACCCCAAAAACCATCACTCAAACCCGAGTAGGATAACATAGAATTTACCATTTCTTGTAAAGTTCTATTTTTTCTTTCCGCTACACCATTTTGTTGTGGTGTATAAGCCGCGGTTGTTTCATGTATTATTCCTAAAGCTTGGAAATAACTAGGATTATGAAATTCACCACCTCTATCGGTTCTAAACCGTTTAACCTTGTCACTTAGTTGCAATTCTACTTCATTTTTATAGATCTCAAATTTTTCTAGGGCTTCATCTTTAGTAGACAATAGATATACATAACAAAATCGTGAATGATCATCAATAAATGTTATTATATATTTTTTGTTTCCTAAAGAAGGTGTACTATGAAAATCACAAAGATCACTATGTACTAAATCAAGCAATTTAGTATCTCTTTCCACATTATTAGGGAAAGAACACCTAGTTATTTTGGTAAGCATGCATGTTCTACACTTCTCAATACTTGGATCAAAAGAAGGAATTAAATCATCCTTAGCCATAGAATATAATTTTCTATAATTAACATGACCAAGTCTTAAATGCCAAAGAGAAGAATTATCATTAATAACACACACATTGTTTACTAAAGCATTTGAAATGCTGAGTTTAAACATACCATTACACAAATAACCAAGTCCAACAAACAAACCACCCTTAGATAATATAAATTTGTCCGACTCAAAAACCATTTTAAAACCTATTCGATTCAAGATAGCTCCTGACACTAGATTACGCCTAAGTTCCGGAGCAAATACAACATCTCTTAACACTAGAGATTTGCCGGAACTAAAGACCAACTCTACTTGTCCTACACCAAGAACTTGAGCTGTAGAGTCATTCCCCATGTATAGAACTTCTCCATTGTCCACCTCCTTGAAGGTTTTGAATGAAGACGCTCCTTGCACACATGCCTTGAAGCTCCTGAATCGATTACCATGAACAATCATCCTGTACACAAAAGATTTCAGAAATCATACACATATAATTCAAACTCGAATTACATGAAAGTTGTGTACAAGTACCTTGTTTGGCTTGGGATTGGCTAGACTCGCCTTTCCCTCCACCTTGCTCATTCTTTTTGTTCATTTTCCTCTTCCATAGGAAGCAATCCTTCTTGAAGTGTCCGAGCTTACCACACTCCCAACAACCACGTTGTTGAACACCTCCACCATTCTTAGGCTTCTTAAAGTTGCCTTTGGTGAAATTATTAGCCCTCTTCTTAGGATTTGAGTCTTTGAACTTTCCATCCTCCACCATGTTAATGGTAGAAGAATTAGGATTTACCTCCTTTTGTCCATCTTGAACCCGAATGCCCTCTTCAATCCGAAGATGAGCACCCAATTGTTCCACATTTATATCATCTTTCCTATGTTTAAGAGTATTTCTAACATCCTTCCAACTTGGTGGTAATTTGTCAATTATTGAAGATACAATAAATGTTTCATCCATACTAATATTGTGTTGTTTAAAACTTCCTAAAATCCTTTGAATTTCATGGAATTGTTCCATCACAGGCCTTGTTTCATTCATCTTAAAGTTATTAAATTACTAACTAAGAACTTCTTACTAGATGCATCTTCGGCCATGTATTTTGACTCAAGGTCATCCCAAAGCATTTTAGCGGATTCATAAAATTGATAAACATCAAATAAAGTGTCAGACATACCGTTTAAAATATGACCACGACATATATAATCATCGTTCTCCCACTTGTTCCTTCTCCTTGAGGCCTCCAAAGTTTCATCTTCCACAAACTCGGGTTTTGGAGTACTCAAAACATATGCCACCGAAAGAGAAGTGAGAAGAAAATGCATCTTCTTTTGCCATCTACGGAATCCCACACCCTCAAACTTGTCAAGTTTCTGAAAATTCGAAGTCATTTCACGTACCGTAGCCATCTTCAAAAAATATTGCTTTTGGATTGTTAGAAAACGGTAAAGGGTGAAGAAGATGATTACTTGATGAACTTAGAATCTTCTAGGCGTGTTGGGACACTTTCCCAAAAGCAATATTCCTACCCTACACTGAGCACGGGTTGTAAGGAATTCACTTTCGAGATACAAAGAAGAACAACAAATATCACGCTCGTTATGAGATTTGTCAAATGAGTGAAAGGAAGAAGTTATTTGTAAGATGATGAACTTTTGATACTTATGCAAGAGAGAGAGTATTTTTCTTTCTATATCCTTCATCATATGAGAGACTCATATTTATACTAATGCTCAATAGTTTCTGAAAAACCGAAACCATTCAATGACAAACCGTCATTATACTCGAAGCCACGTAAAACCGCAAAACCGCAGTAGACACCGCGAGCCGCGAAGCAGCGTCGCGAGTCGCGACTGGGCACCGTCGCGAGGTGCGACCCAGGTCGCGACTCGCGACCATCATTCTGCCTCCTCGCTTCTTCTGCTTGGCAGTCGCACAAAGTCGCGAGGTGCGATCTCGCTCGCGAGTCGCGAGCTCTGCCTCCTCGCCTGGCTTGTGCGAGAAAATGTGCGAGAGAATGCCTGAGTGCTGCGAGGCTATTGCTTGTGTGAGTTTGCTAGTATTACATATATTGATTCAAGTTACACCACCATAACCAAGTAACTTGAAACAACATATCATGAAATAAACTAACCTATACTCTAAATCTCCAACACCCATCAGACTTTTGACCACATGAGCAGGGTTTACCAGTTGAAGGACAAATAACTCGTTGCCTTGTTGGCTTGCCGAGTTACCAACTGTGTATATCATGTCATCAGTTTTAGCAAAAACTCTAAAGGCATCGATAATTGGCCTATAACCTGTGCAGCGACACAAGTTCCCTGCCAGACTTTCTTCAATTTGCTGCTCAATTGGAGGAGTTTGACTAGACCTTAGTAAAGCATACATGGACATGACAAATCCAGGAGTACAAAATCCACACTGTGAGCCATGTGAGCTTGCTAACAATTCCTTCAAAGATAACAATTAATTACTCATATCACTCATATTAAACTCATATGAAAATAAGAATTAACAATTAATTACTAATAAGTAACAATTTGTAGCTAATAAGTAAGAATTAGTAGCTAACAAGTAACAATTAGCTGCTAATAAGTAACAATTAGCTGCTAATACGTAACAATTAGTAGCTAATAAGTAACAATTTTATTTTTTGATCCATATGAGCCACGAAGGCGGTACAAATGACAAAGAATGGGAGGAGGGATTCGAACCTGTGACCTATCGTTCACAGTACCTCAATCTTAACCACTAGGCCAAGACATCCTTGGTAATAAGTAACAATTAGTTGCTAACAAGTAACAATTAGTTGCTAATACGTAACAATTAGTTGATAAGAAGTGTTTCATGTCGTTGTAAAGGTAACTAATGCATATCCGTAACAACCATACAATTTCCTATCATAACTCATATCAGAATGGGGTGAAATTGTATCCATCATTAATTGAATCATATTAGAACATCATTCAATCATATATATTATGTTCTTACTTATTTTGAACATTTATAATAAGATAAATAAATAAATATAAAAAATAATCGCATAAATATTACTGCATTACTTTATTTACTTTATTCCAATAATAAGCCGTAAACGAAATAAGGTATGTTAAGTCGTGAAATACATGACTATGATATTCACTTTATATATGTTATATATGTATGGATTATTTAGCTAGACTAATACAAAAATATTCAACCAGCATTCAATGGTATTATATATTTTATCTAATGCTTATAAATAACCTTTTGTATGTTTTTTTTTTCATTTATCACAATTCTTCTATATCAATTTAAAAGTGACTACTACCGAATGAACGAGTTTGGATGTCACTATTATCGAATTAACGAGTTTAAATGTGACTATTATCGACTGAACGAGTTTAGATGTGACTATTATCGACTGAACGAGTTTAAATTTCACTATTATCGATTGAATTTAATGAGTTTAAATGTGACTATTATCATATGAGCATAGACACACTATAGTTGTAAATTAAAATACCAACATATGATTATTCTTTAGTGCATCTTAAGTTTTTTTTATCGAATACGAGTTTACGATAACTTTTATAACTTAAAAAATGTACTACCTATATTACCCCTTCCCTATACCCAATGCATAACATGCTCCTCAAAAATAACCTTCGATTGTGTATTGAGAAGTATAAATATTTGATGATGTACAAGTACTCGGGAATTAATTGTGCGAGATGTTTAGTCTGTTTTAATCTATTTGTGATGCCCACCATTCGTTGTCTTATTCTAGAGCATTATGGTGTAGTCTTGATATTCTTCTCCGGCCTATAAGAATTCACCAAATTGTATTGTTGGCTTGGTATTAGATAACATTGTATGTAAAAGGATAGAATAGTCTTTTACTATTCATAGGCATGTATTGTAAACCTTATATATATTGTCAGGTTAACCATATTAGGTTAACACATTTATTCTCCACATTTGTACATGGTATTACACCCATGCTTCCGCTTCAAACACTGTATCCACGCAGCTGCCGTCGGCGTCGACCTCCGCCTCGTCGTTGCCTCTGCCGGCGCAGATCACGGCTGCCACGCAGCCCCCCTGCTCATTGTTCTCACAGCCCAGCCCCCCTGCTCGCTGATCTACATAACTTGAGTTGAGAGTTTGAGACACACATATGACGTGTGATGCGCTTGTAATATATGTATCGTCATACCTTTCTTAAATTTAGGTACGTTCACGTAAGATATAATTTTGCAAAGCATTAAACCATCTTTTATTTTTCCTCGTGCTTTATTAGATTAGGTACTAATGAAAATGCAATAATTCATTGTTGGTCATCAAATGCTTGTCAAATAAAGCTAATCAAACTAGCTTATAAAGAAGTATATCAAGAGGATCTCATTAATCAGCTTAAGTGTGAAATTATAATTATTGAGCTTGAAATATACATCAAAATAAGACCTATTTATCTAAATATATACTACACTTTCAACATAAGCATTTACTAAATTATGGTGAATCTGTTTCTTATCAAAAATTTATTGCATTGAAAACTAAAAAAAGCTTAAGAATATAGAAGTATTATTGTAAAGGTTAGGATATATTTTGAAAAAGATAAAAAATTAAAGAGCATAAAGAAAAGGATAAAGAAAAATGATAACTATTTTGTGTGATAGAATTGGGATATTCCATTTGGTACCATTATACTTCTGGCTTTTCCATTTGGTACCACTATTTTTCAGATATTCCACATGGTACCACTATAATTTGATTTTCTTCTCTATTATAGCATTCAACTAAGTAAAGTGTTAATTTAAGTTAGAATAGGCTAGAGTTTTACTTCGATGTACATGTTTTAATTTGCGTTAAGGTTTTAGTAATTACTTTAGTCGTCGTTAAGGTCAAAGTTGAGGTCATATTTGACAATAAAAAGACATAGAATATTATGATTATTTTTATGAAAATTTTGACTGAAAAATAGAGCTTTAAGGATTAAAACGACACCCTAAAATCTTAATTTATTAAATTTTTGCAATTGCAAATAGAAACATGCAAACACAAACAAAATTGTATTCTTGTTTAACCATTAACTAACATTTTACTTAAAAAAATGGTATGATAAAGATTAATATTAAATTAGAGTGATATCATGTGGAATTTTAAAATAACAGTGGTACCAAATGAAAAAGCCAAAAATTCAATGGTACCAAATGGAATATCCCGATAGAATTTTATCATTGGCCAAAAAGCGTTTATAATCTAAGCCACAGGCAAAACAGCATGCCTAACATTCGTCGCCAAACGCATATACCAAAAAACAGAACAAATTCATCCACACAGACAACAAAACGGCATGTACAAGATTTAAACTTGTAGGTGCATTGGTGCATAGCCACATTAGTTTCTAAACAAGCACATTTCAATGATTTATACAACTATAGACAAGGCCAGGGGTGATTGAGTGAACGATCCCCAACGACAAAACTGATCAATCAAACTTGCCGATAAAAGAACTAATCTGCTCTAAAAGCCGCTACAGGGTGAGAGACAGAGTGACATGCAATGAACTTTGACGCAGACGCAAAACTGATATCGATTTCCATAATAGCCAAATGTACAACCCATCAATGTACTTCCTGCGGTTGCGACCTCTTTCATCCGGATCTGAAATACGAGGCCTTTGCCAGAATTCTACCATGTTTGACATTAAAGATCTTCAGTCCATGGAGGAGCTTGTTTCTGCAGTTTCGTCCTCACTAAAACTCGATGGCAATTCTGTTGATCTGCAAGGAACAAAACCCAGTTATTGGAGAAGCAGGAAGAATTAGTTGAACAAGAAAAGAAAGATGTTCCAAGTAGGTTGCTGATTTGCTGCAAAGAGTATATATAAGCTCAATTAAGTACATACATCCTGTGCTCCAAAATTATTGCAACACAATTTTTTAGTAGTTCTTTAATTAATACGACACTTTCGTACACAGTCAAAAAAAATATATAACCACACATGGGATCATTACACACCTAACTATATTCATACAACACCCCACTTCCACCTCCTCTACATATTTGGCCAAGGGTAAGTGTGCAATAATTTTGGAGCGGAAGAAGTATAATATTATATGAACAACAAAATAAAGCAATGTTATGATTAGATAAAGAAGCTATTTTTGCCTCACCCTTTATCTGTCTTGACACTGTGGCGGCTCTTGAGATCTGATGCTAAAATCTTCCTGCCAAAAATCCTCTCTTCCATCTTGCCAGCCTTCAGATGCATATGGAGAACTTAATAATCATATGCAGATATAAACAAATTAACAAAAATATATATTGGTGACAAAAACTCACTCTAAGCTCATTTGTCGGACGCATCTTCAATTTGATTGAATCATGGGGTTCACCTATCGACCTTCTGTCTGCATAAAGTTCTTCATCCTGCCAATTGTCATTCCTTAAAATATTCAATCTTAAGATCATCCAGCTCACAAATTACATATGCTAACAATAGTTTAATGAGAAAGATGTGTGGTTATGATCACACCTTCTTCATCCTGCTAGGTGGTACTCTATCCTCTTTAACCATGGGGTCCTTGTGCCTAACTGGTACAGCAGCAGATCTGGAATCGATTCGCTTCTTCTGCGAACAGCCACGGAATTCCCCTTATCAGAATTATGCCACCAAGGCTCTTCCGGTTCATTGGTAAATTTTCTCCATAGGAATCTGATCCCGTGCCTGGGGTTTCATGCTTGCGCTGGATATGTGGTTCACACTACCATCATAATCTGGATTTTCTCTAGCAGGGTAAGAATCCGCACAAAAAGAAGACTTCTGGACTGGGAAAGCACGACCGTTATTAGGGAAAGGTGATTTTTGTTTAGGTTGGCGGTAAGCAAAACTGTCGGGGTCAGACTTATGCAAGGATCTGTAGTCTGTAGGAGCAACATACTTGTCCTGATTTCGTATCTACAAACAATATACCTATCAGTTTGCAAATTCAGGAAGTAATATATTTCAATATCTCTATTATATAAGCCAAGGGAGGAGGTGTGGTGTCCTCTTTTGAAGTGACCAAAATACCCTTAATGATCTAATTAATGGAATGAAAAAAATTACAAAAGCAAATCATTTAAATATTCTCATTCCAACTTGCCATTTAAAACAAGTTTAAAATGGTATATGCATCAAATACTTTAATCAAAAATTAAATGGACACAATATTTATACCTTAAAAAAAAGATGGCATACGTAACGTGCACATGAAAAGTCTGAACATTCACTACCTTTGATACTCTTTAATTCAGTTAAACCAACTCATTATTTTGTTCTTTCTGTTCAATATTCATTCACAAAAAATTAATGTTAACAATCACTCACGACCTTTTTATTTTCTTACATTAGCGAATTAAATATCTAAATTCATCTAACTGTTGAATTTTTCACATTTAAGTTTAATCATAAATAAAGTATAAATGGAGTATCTAATAGAATAACAAATTTGAAATTAACGCACGCATCGCGTGCATATAAAGGCTAGTGCATACATATTCTACAGTGCCTGCCCACAGACACGCATGGAGCAAGGAGGAGATTAAGCATTTTAAGGTATTGTTACAGGTATCTTGTGGAAACTCAATGTCATTAGATAAAAAAATATTCACTAGTACCTTTTTCTTGAAACATAGTAATTCGGTATATAACTTGTAAAAGATACTTAACTAGAAAGAAGCAATAAATATATTTTTATTCCCCTTTCCTATTATTAATCCAGGAAAAGCTTCACTTTCAGCTATTTAGCTGCATACCAGGATCATTGAACAGAAGAAAGAAAAGAGAACAGATAAAAATGCATTATACCCCCTCAAAAGAGAATTGTAATGTGGAAGTAATATTATGTTGAGAGCATCTGAGCATGTAACCAAGATACTTCATTCCAGTTCTATATTTTACCCTAATACCTCACAAAACTACAGAGTTTTATCCCTCATCAGAAATTTCAGATGACCTGCTGTTGATATAGAATAATTTATGAACTGGAACCTCCCAACCAGTTCTATCTAAGAAGCTAAGATTACAAACAGCAACCACCAGTTGATAAGAACCCAAGAAACTGGTTTCTTAAAAAGGAATCATAACCAAGTATATCGTAACCAAGTATATCATAACCAAGTATATCACTCTTATTCTTATAACTGGTTTGCAGTGAACATACTTGCCCCTCCAGAAAAAAGGGATTTCATGTAAAAAAAAAAGTTAATTTTTAACTATCGAACTCCCATAGTCCCATGCGAAAGCTTTATAATCATGTGTACCCCAGGTGGTGGAAAGGGAGAAATGAAAATTCTGGGAAAGGTCTAGGAACTTAGACTACATGAGCGCAGAAACTAATCATAAATATGATATGAAAAAAAATATACAACATATAAGAAGAGGAGAAAACAATAGGCAATTCAAAGATACACTTACTGCCGTTAAGGCCAGGTCGCTTATTAATGACCCAATGTCAAAGAGCAAGAAGGCAATGGGTTCTGCAAGTCCATAAGCATCTGTCCAACCAAGCAAAGAGACAGCGCTTTACAAATGAAATGACTTGTAAGGTGATTACTCAGCAGGATATATGCAAAAACCACAAATGAGAACAAAGCACATCTTTAACAACTAAACAAAGCAATATACAACACTGAGAAAATTTATCCAACGAATATGAATCAGATCTTCCATAGAAAAAGGAGTAAAAGTTTGGACCAAGAGCCAATGAATTCCATCAAACGTACAACACATTAATATGAACAGCTCTCTCTTTTATCACTTCCCAGAATTAAGTACATAATCATCAGGAAGAAATCCCTTCAAGTTCAACAGGAGCTCAAATTGGAAATATTACACGCTTATGCTGTGACTTGTGAATGCCAACAAGACCAATATTCTACATCACCTTGCATTGCAAGTTTGCTAAAAGCCACAGTAGAGTACTGTATAAAGAGAGACTGCACATACCAGTATTAGCAATCTTGCTTGGTGATTCAAAAGCACCTGGAGGAAGTGGATCAAACTCAATCCCAAGCACATACCAGTATTAGCAATCTTGCTTGGTGATTCAAAAGCACCTGGAGGAAGTGGATCAAACTCAATCCAAGTGATGGACCATCCTCCCGATAATGCTTCCTAATTGTCTCTTGACTGCAGTTACAGCAGCATTTTCTGTTGACCTTAATTTCAAGTATCCTGAGGGCCCCACACGCCTCTTGTTTGGAGCAATTAATCCATTTGGTGCGCCGTATTCAGTTGTTTCGACATTCAAAGGACTCCTATTATGAGGGTAAAAGCTCCCTGGCAAAGCTGAATTACTTTCTGAAGATGTATCATCCATCTCAGTTCCATCATCAAGCATCCTTCGCTCATATTTTATCTCAGCAGCAGGAAGATCGTTATGACCAAATCTCCGACTCTCAACCTCCCTCACATCAGAAAGCCTATAATCACCTTGTTTGGTGCTACTGCACGAATCCTGCCTTAGTCCACTACCACGATCTTGTATAACACCACTTGAAAGATCCTGTCTACCAGGTGGGTTTAACTCACCATTTACGATTCTCTTATCCTTCAATCTGCGGTGGCAAAACATCCAGAAATCTGCTTCTCAGTCAAACCTAAATGATCAGCGAGCTCCGCCTTCATGGATTCAGTTGGGTACTTGTGTTCTGCATAATTATAGAAGACAAAAAGAACAAGAAAAGAGATCAACTCCTCACAACAAGATGACGTACAAATATTTAATTTACGGAAGGTCAAAAGACAAAAAGAACTTCTACCATTATAAAAGTCCTCCAAAGCCTGCAGTTGGGATGGTGTCTTGAACCGCCTTCTTTTGTTCTTCTCTGGGAGTGCTTTATTTCTTCACCTTGTAATTCATTAGTTTCTGACGAATTCAACAACACAATTAATAACAAACAAAAATATACTCTTTTCAGTGAGTCGGGAGCCAGGGGAGGTCATTGAAGACCATCAGAACTCACAAGCATGTTTTAAAAATGCTTAATACACCTTCATATAAACTCAAACACTTCAAGTATCAAGATTCAAGACATTAAGCAATTTTTCCAAATCATAAATTTTATAAAGATTCTGATGGCATAGATAGCCAGATTTAAGATTTAAGATTTAAGTTTTAAGTTGACATCAGAGTAAATATGATATTTGATTCAAGGGGCAGAATACCTCCCGTAAATCCCTGTGATTTATACTGCATTCTCTTCAACCTCATTTCAATTCCAACCTCAGTGTTACCAATCACCAACCTTGCATCTGGATATTTGGATTTTAACTCAAACAAGTTGAAGTGACAAAGGTCTGTACCACTTAAGTCCATTAAATCCACTCAAACTCAAAAAAGATCTCCTTAGCAATAGTTCAGGAGGAAAAATAAGCTCTCGGTCATTGTATTTGCTACCATCAACATCACTGTAAGAAAGATGTTTGTACCTTTCACTGCAAGCCCCGCTTTCCTTCATATCGCCAGTGTTCCCATCAGACTTTTGTCCACATGAGCAGGGTTTACCAGTTGAAGGACAAATAAACTCGTTGGCTTGCCGAGTTACCAAATGTGTAATTCATGTCATCAGTTTCAGCAAAAACTCAAAGGCATCGATAATTGGCCTATAACCTGTGCAGCGACACAAGTTCCCTGCCAGACTTTCTTCAATTTGCTGCTTAGTTGGAGGAGTTTGACTAGACCTTAGTAAAGCATACATGGACATGACAAATCCAGGAGTACAAAATCCACACTGTGAGCCATGTGAGCTTGCTAACAATTCCTTCAAAGATAAAATAAGTTAATTAATAGCAGAAAGAAGAGAAACGTACAATAACACCCGAGCAGCTGAGGTTGAGTTTAAATCACAGGGAATCTGAGTTCATAAAACTTATGTCAGAAGGTATATCATACAATGTATGACATGACCCAAAATAACTAAAACATAAAAGTAAGGACAGACCTCAGCAGTTTTGCATGGACAGCATCTTTGCCTCGTTTTTTCTGCAGCTTCAGCCATCCCCTTGGCATTTTTTTCTTGTAGCATGGTAGCAAAGGTTATATAACCTAACTGACAGTTTTTTATTTGCACAAATCCCAAAAATAACTCACTCATTTTATCAGCATTATCTCAAAGGGCAAGCCAGTCAGCTCTGCCTTCCTAAAATCCCAAGCATCTTTAATTTGTGCGTAGGTTTGGCATCTTAATTCATACCAATAGTTTGTGAAGCAGTCCAAATATCTAGTAGAATGTCTTTGTTAGACAGGATACGTCAAAAAAAAATTGGGTAGCATGATAATTAGGTAGTCAATAAAGAATAGTAACCAAACAATAAAATTGATGTAAACCATGAACCTATCACGAGAACTAAATGGGTAAAAACTAATCCAAGAAACAAGAGAAGGAAAGATGGTTGAACAGCGCAAAAGAGTATAAGCAACCAAAGAAGAAACAGATACTAGGCAACATTCAAGAACAAGGATGAGCATCTTTTCAAGTTTCAAACTCTTCAGGGAATGCCTATGATTAGACATTAAGAACTAAGACTGTTGGTCCAAGGAAAGCATCTTCAGGCCAATCAATTGTGAAGGAAAAAAAATCACATATTCACCATATTACATTAACAGAGACCAATCTCAACGGGTCTTGGATAATAAAAATGCATAGTATCAAAAAAGTTCAAACAAATATAGTATAATTAGATGATAATTCAATGTCTTCATAAAAATGAAGGTGCGCCTTCAAAATAGTTTGGACCAGCAAGTCTAGAATGCTATATCAGGAATACTAGTTACATGCATCAGTCTTCTTCAGTTGCTTTTGTTGTCCTCTTCAGAAGTATCAGACAAGATCCTCGGTCAACTAGCTGCACAAGGCAAGGATCCCGCGTAAAAAATATAAAGTCATCACTAACACAAGATATAATTATACCAGAGTTAGCAATGTACATTGATCACAACGATCTGGATTTGTTGGCTTTAGACGCTTCAATGAGGCAAAGCATGGAGAATATATGAAGGCAGTACCCCACAAAAGAATATCTTCCTTAGAACGCTCAGCAATCTTTCTAACAGTACCATTAAAAGATGGAATGCAAAGATGGATGATTCCACGTCAATGAAAACAACCGGTTCCTCAGGATGGAGATGATTATGATATGGAGAAATATGTTCTCTCGCAACTTGACGAAAAAATTTCTCAACAAGTGGTTGGCATACAGAAGTACCCGATTTCTTGAATATAAGCTGCGGGATCCAAGGATCAGAATCTGTTGATCTTCCATCGTGTTTCCAAATCCATAGGTTCGGAAACTTACGGTTGGAAAGATAAAGACATCCTTGAGAGACATCCAATTGTGATTCAACAAAGCCCCTTTTGATACAAGAAGGCAGGCGTATAGAGTAAAGGCTTACTTCGTCCCTCGAATGGAATTGAACTGCCACAACATGTCTCTTGTTCGTCATGAAATATAAGGTGCTATCCAGAAACACAGCACCAGACACATTCCATCTTTCTAAATAGACTTCCTTTTCAAGGGAACTCTGACGCAGACCATTGATGCTTGTTAGAAGAATAAATCTCAACCAATACCATGCTTTTCTCTGTTCTTGTGTCCTTGGAAAAACTAATGACACTGAAATTACATTCAGTAGAAAAGAGACAATCTGAAAAATTAATGATGGTTGCTAGCTCAGTGGGTTGATATCTGGAAAGTTGAGAAGGAGACTTAGGTAGGACAAAAACTTCATTGGTGGCAGGATTGTATACATGATAAGTATGAGAATCGACGATGCTAAGCATCAAGCCACGGTGCATGTTCCATAACCTGTATTTTTTGGCATTTGAGATCCAGCCGCCAAATTTTATAGTTAAGTTACCCAGCAACAATCCACTAGCATTACCATTATGATAATCTCCATGGGTATTTTGATGGTCAGTCATCTCTAGGGTAGCACTTTCGGTTTGATCATCATTTGACCACTTTGTAATCTTGTAGTCACCAAGGGATAAATAACCCAAATCGAACTCTCGCTTTACATCATTCTCATTATCATAACCAAAATCACCAGGAGTACGCAAAATTTCGAATAAAATGCCACAAGGAGGAAGCTCTAATCCCTTCTGGGTGTCGAAAATGTGCAAGACATGCGAGTGCCATGTCTTGGATACACATTTGCATATATGAAGAGACTTAATAGGCAGTTTCAACATAATCTGAATCCAAATTTCATCTGGTAGCTCAGGCAATTTACTACGACTAATAGCCTTACATTTGACATCCATCTTTCTTGTTTATTCAGACAATCCATATGTGAAAACTTATGATTGCAAAACAGAACTAAACAAGCTTCCACAATTCGGCAAATTAATGTAGATAATTACTCAAGTAATAAATATCTACAAGCAAAGAAACACACAATTTGCTAAATAGATTAAAAGTTGCAAACTTTATTGAATTTTACCCTAAGAAATCAATCTAAAACCTCAGCTTTATTACTTCAACCATATAAACAGCCTAAAGTATGGATTTTGTTGAATTCGTATCCAAATAGTTACAGAAAATATTAAAATATTAAAGCATAACTGTGTAATTAGCTTAAATAAACCTTGGATTTAATGGAATTGTCCAGGAAATTCTTCAATTTCTTTCTTCGAAAGGTAAATTTGAGTGGATGAATATGAATGAACCCGTAATCTATAATCTCTAATCTGTAATAATTTGTAATCTGTGATCTGTAATTTGCAGAGAGAAGATGGAATTTCCTTGTAAACTCGAAAATTCTAGGATTGAGGGAAGCCGAAGACTATGACTTATGAGTGAGGGAAGCTGATAGGTTTATAAAGTTTAGGTTATGGGCAACAATGGCTCCAAGCTTATTGTAGAAGAAAGGAGAGAAGAAGATGATGGGCGCTGGTGTACTTAGGGGTGAAAGTTCGGTGTACGGTTTGGATTAGGGCCTAATTCAATCCGATCCGAATAAAATTTGGATTTCAATTTTTCGATCCGAATCCAAACCAATTAGGGTTTGAATCCGATCCAATCCAATCCGAAATTTCATACCCTAGATTGGATCCGATCCGAAAATCCGATTTTTTTAAAACTCTAGTTTTCGATAAATAAATTAAGCACAACAACAGCCTAGTAGATCTAGGAAATGAGAAATTAAGTGCAGTTAGTTTTAGGGGAAGGATTGAAGTGCTATGTGTATTGGGCTACGGAGTATTTTTTTTATAATAAAAAATCAGTTAAGCACTTAAGCCCAATCCAGATACATAATACAAGCGTATTACTATTCGGTTATATTGGATTTTTGGATCCAATTACCCTCAATCCAATCCGATCCGAAAATTCATTTTTTCAAAAAATCTCAATCTGAATCTAATCCGAACATAGTTCGAATCCGATCCGAATTACTAATTCGGATTGGATTTTGGATTTTATCCGAATAACTTTCACCCCTAGCGGTGTGGTGTTGGGTTCCGTGGAAACTTAAGGAAATTTGCCTTCTTTTCTTTCTTTCTTTTTTTTGTTATTTCTTTGTAATTGTTAAATAATTCATAATAATCATAGTAATTCACTATGTTTTAGTTTAGTTTCTTGTCAAAAAAAAGTAAGTTCGTAATATTTAGATATATATATTCCGTTTTTTGGATTGAGAGAAATTGAAACTGAACTAAATTAAACTAAAGTAAACTAAACTGCTTTCAAAAAAAAGTAAACTAAACTGCTTTCAAAAAAAAAAGTAAACTAAACTGAAATTAACAGAACTGAGCTGAACTTGATATTGATATGATACATTTAGTAAACTTGTAGTTCACTAAATATTTTTTTAAAAAATAGAATCCCTCAATTTGTAATATGATTCACTAAATATAAGATATGATTCACTCAATCTGTGACAAAATTCAACCACTTTTTGATATGATTCCATCAACTTGTGATATGATAATATTGTGATTTAAGGTAACTAATAAGTAACACCTTAAGTATTTTAACTCATATCACTCATATTAAACTCATATGAAAATAAGAATTAACAATTATTTACTAATAAGTAACAATTTGTAGCTAATAAGTAAGAATTAGTAGCTAACAAGTAGTAAAGGTTAGTTGCTAATACATAACAATTAGTAGCTAACAAGTAATAATTAGCTGCTAATGCGTAACAATTAGTAGCTAATAAGTAACATTTAGTAGCTAACAAGTAACAATTAGTAGCTAACAAGTAATAATTAGCTGCTAATACGTAACAATCAGTAGCTAATAAGTAACAATTTTATTTTTTGATCCATATGAGCCACGAAGGCAGTACAAATTACAAAGAATGGGAGGAGAGATTCGAACGTACCTCAATCTTAACCACTAGGCCAAGACATCCTTGGTAATAAGTAACAATTAGTTGCTAACAAGTAACAATTAGTTTCTAATACGTAACAATTAGTTGATAGGAAGTGTTTCATGTCGTTGTAAAGGTAACTAATGCATATCCGTAACAACCATACAATTTCCTATCATAACTCATATCAGAATGGGGTGAAATTGTATCCATCATTAATCTCTATTATATAAGCCAAGGGAGGAGGTGTGGTGTCCTCTTTTGAAGTGACTAAAATACCATTAATGATCTAATTAATGGAATGAAAAAAATTACAAAAGCAAATCATTTAAAAATTCTCATTCCAACTTGCCATTTAAAACAAGTTTAAAATGGTATATGCATCAAATACTTCAATAAAAAATTAAATGGACAAAATATTTATACCTTATAAAAAAAATATTTATCTCTATTATATAAGGGAAGGGGGGAGCTATGGCGTCCTCTTTTGAACTGACTATTTTGCCCCCCTTCCCTTTCTAAATTACAAAAGGAATCTCAAAATTAAAATCGAGACTCAAAAAAACCTACCGAAAATTAATTTACAACACTCACTCACAAATCACTCACAAATCACTCACAAATCACTTAAAAGAAGAAACTTTACAAATCACTCATACAATTAAGAAAATCATGTTGCAAATCTTTCAAATAATCAAATAAAAAATTTATTAAAACTTTAAATTAACATACAAAGTAAAACTAATAATCTAGAACATCAATACATAAAAAAACATTTACTGCAAAAATTTACATACAAATCATTGTTCTCAAGAATCATTCACAATAACTCACAAAAGTTACCTATAAACACAAATTTGAGAAAAACATAAGATTTTGACGGTGATATCACACATTCATCCATCGGCATAATTTGCGAACTTCCAAATTATTTCACATTAGTTAAAATAAACAATAGAAAATTAGTTGACTGTTATGTAGTTAAAAAAATGGAGATGACAACAATGAGTTCAAAAGGGCTTTTATACAATCAGACTTAAATTTAATTCATTTCCATATAAAACAAATTTAGTTATTTCAAAAAAAAAATGCCAATATTTAAATTTTTGCCCAAAACTTTTGCAAAAAATCCATGTTCAAAAATAAATTTTGAAAAAGAAAACTATATCAAACTTTTTGCAAACAATTTTTTGCAAAAATCCATTTTCAGAACAAAAAACTAAATTAATTTGCAAAAAGTAACGATTTTTGTTTTTCTAAAAAAAAAATTCTAATATCAAATTGTGTATGAAAAAATCAAAATTTCATTTCAAATATAATTGAAGCTAAAAGTGTTAAAATTTAGAAAAGGACCAAATTTGAAATGATGGAAATTTTTAAATATCAATTGTGCAAACAAAATTTAGAAGTTAGACAAGGAAAAAAAACTGAGGTTTATTTGTACTGAAATTATAATTTAGAAGTTAGACGAGGAAAAAAAATTATTTACTTTTTCATAGTGTTTCCTATACATAATGAAACTCTTACATATATTTGGACCTATCTCTTTCTATTATATTATAGCGATTAATTATCAGGTAAAAAGGTTTATTTAAAATATCATTCAAAAATTAAAGTACAACATATCTCTATTACATAAGGGAAGGGGGGAGCAACGGTGTCTTCTTTTGAACTGACTATTTTGCCCCCCTTCCCTTTCTAAATTACAAAAGGAATGAAGATAATATATAGGGATTAGTTGAAAAGGGTTTTTATATAATTAGACTTAAATTTGATTCATATACATATAAAATCTGAAAACAAGATGTGTATGAAATTTGATTAATTTATGACACTGATGAAAAGGTTACAAATTTAGCTCTTTTTTTAAAATTCCAATATAAATTTTTGCCCAAAACTTTTGCAAAATATCCATGTTCAGAAATAAATTTTGAAAAACAAAACAATATCAAACCTTTTTGCGAACAACTTTTGCAAAAATCCATTTTCAGAAAAAAAAAATTTACATTAATTTGCGAAATCAGATTGTGTATGAAAAAGTTTAAATTTCATTTCACCTATAATTGAAACTCAAAGTGTTAAAATTTAGAAAAGGAGAAAAATAAAAAATGACCATTTCATGCGAAATCATATTGTGTATGAAAAACTTAAAATTTCATTTGAAATATAATTGAAACTCAAAGTGTGAACATTTAGAAAAGGAGAAAAATTAAAATGATGAAAATTTTTAAATATCAATTTGTGAAATCATAATTTAGAAGTTAGACAAGATAAAATAACTGAAATTGTCTGATACTTTTCGGTTACAATTTTGGGATCATAGAAAAATTACTGAAATCCATATCAAAAACTATTATAAATTATAAAAATGAATAAAACAAAAAAAAACGATATTTAGTAAAGAACATCATACTGATTATAAAAGAACATGCGCATATAAGATTTGAGAAACAAAAAACTATTGAAAATTACAAAAATGAATAACAACATAAAAAGAATATGAAAGAATCTTATTCACAAAATGGAGGTGAACTTAAATACTAACTTGCATTTTCAGTTTGTTTACTACTTAGTATTAGGCCTAAAAATATCATCGCACGCATCGCGTGCACAAAAAGCTAGTACCTTATAAAAAAAAATGGCATACATAACGTGCACATGAAAAGTCTGAACATTCACTACCTTTGATACTCTTTAATTCAGTTAAACCAAGGGCCTGTTCTCTTCGGCATAAAACAGCTGAACTGAATTGAAATGAACTGATCTGACCTGAACTGAACTTATCAGAGCTGAACTGAACTGAACTGAACTGAACTGAACTGAACTGAATTGAATTGAATTAAATTAAATTGAAATAAACTGAATGTATATATATAAATAATATTTTAAACAATAATAATATGAATATTAAATAATAATTATAATGATAAGTAATAATAATGAATAATAATAATTATAATGATAAGTAATAATAATGAATAATAATAATGAATAATAATAATAATAGTAATAATGAATAAGGATAATTAATAATTATTATTTTATATTATTTGTATTAATATATTAATACTTGATGATGATATATAATAACAATAATATCTAATAAGTAAATTAATATTACTATTTTAATAATTAAATTTAATAATATAAAAATATTTAGTAATAAAAATAATGATTGGGTTGGACCGCAAAAATTACATCATAAACCGTCTTGCCGCGATTTGATTGGTTTATGAGCTAAAAAAAGTGGGTTTATTTGTGCTTTGACCTAAACCATGTTCCTCCTAATAATAATAGTAATAATAATGAGTAAAGCTATAATAAACAAAATAATATATAGAAACAACAACAATAATAATAATAATAATACTTAATAATAATGATATATATTTAAATAATAATAATAAGAATAATTAGTAAAATAAATTATACCAACATAATAATAATATTTAACAAAATGGTTATAAAGAATGGAGCTGAACTGAACTGAACTGATCTGATCTGAACTGAACTGAAAATAAGCTGGGGAGAACAGGCCCCAACTCATTATTTTTGTTCTTTCTGTTCAATATTTATTCACAAAAAATTAATGTTAACAATCACTCACAACCTTTTTATTTTTTTACATTAGCGAATTAATATATCTAAATTCATCTAACTGTTGAATTTTTCACATTTAAGTTTAATCATAAATAAAGTACGAATTGAATATCTAATATAATAACAAATTTGAAATTAACGCACGCATCGCGTGCATATGAAGGCTAGTTGAATCATATTAGAACATCATTCAATCATATATATATATTATGTTCTTACTTATTTTGAACATTTATAATAAGATAGATAAAATAAATAAATATAAAAATAATCGCATAAATATTACTACATTACTTTATTCACTTTATTCCAATAATAAGCCGTAAACGAAATAAGGTATGTTAAGTCGTGAAATACATGACTATGATATTCACTTTATATATGTTATATATGTATGGATTATTTAGCTAGACTAATACAAAAATATTCAACCAACATTCAATGGTATTATATATTTTATCTAATGCTTATAAATAACCTTTTGTATGTTTTTTTTTCATTTTTCACAATTCTTCTATATTAATTTAAAAGTGACTACTACCGAATGAACGGGTTTGGATGTCACTATTATCGAATTAACGAGTTTAAATGTGACTATTATCGAATGAACGAGTTTAGATGTGACTATTATCGACTGAAGGAGTTTAAATGTGACTATTATCATATGAGCATAGACACACTATAGTTGTAAATTAAAATACCAACATATGATTATTCTTTAGTGCATCTTAAGTTTTTTTTATCGCATACGAGTTTACGATACTTTTATAACTTAAAAAATGTACTACCTATATTACCTATTCCCTATACTCAATGCATAACATGCTCCTCAAAAATAACCTTCTATTGTGTATTGAGAAGTATAAATATTTGATGATGTACAAGTACTCGGGAATTAATTGTGTGAGATGTTTAGTCTGTTTTAATCTCTTTGTGATGTCCACCAGTCTTTGTCTTATTCTAGAGCATTATGGTGTAGTCTTGATATTCTTCTCCGGTCTATAAGAATTTACCAAATTGTATTGTTGGCTTGGTATTAGATAACATTGTATGTAAAAGGATAGAATAGTCTTTTACTAGTCATAGGCATGTATTGTAAACCTTATCTATATTGAATGTCAGGTTAACCATATTAGGTTAACACATTTATTCTCCACATTTGTACATGGTATTACACCCATGCTTCCGCTTCAAACACTGCATCCACGCAGCTGCCGTCGGCGTCGACCTCCGCCTCGTCGTTGCCTCTGCCGGCGCAGATCACGGCTGCCACGCAGCCCCCCTGCTCGTTGTTCTCACAGCCCAGCCCCCCTCCATCCACGCAGCCCCCCTGCTCGCTGATCTACATAACTTGAGTTGAGAGTTTGAGACACACATATGACGTGTGATGCGCTTGTAATATATGTATCGTCATACCTTTCTTAAATTTAGGTACGTTCACGTAAGATATAATTTGCAAAGCATTAAACCATCTTTTTATTTTTCCTCGTGCTTTAATTAGGATTAGGTACTAATGAAAATGCAATAATTTCATTGTTGGGTCATCAAATGCTTGTCAAATAAAGCTAATCAAACTAGCTTATAAAGAAGTATATCAAGAGGATCTCATTAATCAGCTTAAGTGTGAAATTATAATTATTGAGCTTGAAATATATATACATCAAAATAAGACCTATTATCTAAATATATACTAAATTATGGTGAATCTATTTCTTATCAAAAGATTATTGCATTGAAAACTAAAAAAACCTTAAGAAATAGAAGTATTATTGTAAAGGTTTGGATATATTTTAAAAAAGATAACAAATTAAAGAGCATAAAGAAAAATGATAACTATATTGTGTGATAGAATTTTATCATTGGCCAAAAAGCGTTTATAATCTTAGTCACAGGCAAAACAGCATGCCTAACATTTGTCGCCAAACGCATATACCAAAAAACAGAACAAATTCATCTACACAGACAAAAAAACGGCATGTACAAGATTTAAACTTGTAGGTGCATTGGTGCATAGCCACATTAGTTTCTAAACAAGCACATTAAACAAGCACATTTCAATGATTTATACAACTATAGACAAGACCAGGGGTGATTGAGTGAACGATCCCTGTACAAGTGTGGGAAATAATTGTGTAACTTGATGTAGGTTAAAATGGTATTTTTTTTCCCGAAAATCTCTGGCTCTAATCATGTACAAGTGTGGAAATAATTGTGTTAACCTGATGTAGGTTAACCCTGACATTCAATATATATAGTGTTTACAATACAGACCTATGACTTAGTAAAATACCATTCTACCCATTCTACTATACTTTACATATAATATTATCTAATAAAAAGATTCAAGCTAATCAAGTGTTGCTCCCCGGCAACGACGCCAATTTGATGAAGGAATTTTGAGGCTCCTCAACCATATAAAACCCCGGTTGTAGCGCGGTAGGGGGTTATCGAGCATGGGAACAAGGTTGGCCAATATTTGAGCTATTTAATTAGTTAAGGGTGTATTTTTTTGGGTTTTGGAAAATGATTCAAATTGACTACATTACAATCTAATTAAAAAGCTAACAATTGACAAACTAAAACATCGAAAATCAATAAACTAAAATCTAGGTATGCGGTTTCGGATTCACTTGATTCCGAGAGAATTAAATCAACTAATCTACGGTCAAACTAAATGATGGGTTTTAAAATATATATATTGCAAGTGCACGGTGTCTGTTAAACTGGAAAATACGGATCAATTCACATGGAGAGGAGTTCTATAGGCCCGGTCCGAACACTATAGAGGCCCTGTGTCGACGTTAAAAAAGGATCTCTATATCTTAGTTTTGCTATATATTTTGGGTACAATAATTTGTTAGGGCCCCGTTTCTCAAGTAAAATACCTAACGAATTTAAAAGAATAAGATTATTTAAAACGGGTCAGTTCCACTATTAATATTGTAACAACTAACAACAATCGAATGACTTTTAAAAAAAAGAGATAACCGGCTATCCTAAAACACATGATCAATGCTAAAATGTTAAAGCAATATTTAAATCTCTATTATATAAGGAAGGGGAGGAAGAGGTGTCCTCATTTGGAAGGAGTACTAAATTACCCTTAATGAACTAATGGAATGAAAAAATTACAAAAAAATAATAATTTAAGAATCATTTCTCATTTGGACTTGCCATTCAAAACAAGTTAAAAATTGAATCAGAACTTATTTTTACTGAATTTATTTTTGTTGATGCTTAGAGTAGATTTTTGCGAAACTTAATATTTTCGCTCAAATTTTATTTTAATAAGAACATAAACCTTAGGGTCTCCTCTCCCCCAACTTATTTTCAGTTTAGTTTAGTTTAGTTCAGTCCAGTTCAGTTGCAATCAATTTAGTTCAGTTCAATTCAGTTAAGCTCCAATTATCACTTCTGTAAGTTACAATTTAATTCATTTCAGTTCAATTCAATTCAATTCAATTGCAATTAGGGTATGTTCTCTTCGGCATAAAACAGCTGAATTGAACTGAACTGAAGTGAATAGTGATATGTGAGAGTAAAAGTATTGTCAACAGTTGAGCTCAACCGAACCGAACTGAACTAAACTGAACTGAACTGAAAATAAACTGGGGAGAACAAGTCCTTAGTCTGATTCGTTCAATTCAGTTCAGTTATAATCAGTTCAGTTTAGTTGTTTTATGTCGAAGAGATTGATTGCCACTTTACCGGCGAAAAAGTCCTTGAAGGACTGATTCAGCTCACTTATCTCCCTACCCAACAACAATTAGCTGATGTTTTTCCAAAATACTTCCTTCTCCACAGTTCACTATGCTTCTTCACAAGTTGGGAAATTGAAATATTAGATTGCCACATCAGCATATAGTTAGTTAGAGGTTGTTATGATGCTTAACAACCTATTGTATAAATAAACCCTCTCTCTCTTTCCTTGTAATAATTCATTCAATTCCTAAAACCTTTCTCTCTCTAGATTCTCTTTCTCTGACGCAGCAGTGAAATTCAGCTTCACAACATAACAGAGGTATAATTGATAGATTAGTTGATTTATGAGATCGTATTAACTTTTGTTTTGATTACTCGAACTACTTGTTTTGATTTACCGCAATTAATTTAGGTTTATGAACGACGCTTTATTATTATTTGATTAAATTTCCTCGATTGTCAAAAGTTGACGAAAATTTTCTAAGTTGAGGTCTAGTTTTTATATGATTGTCACAAATTTCATGTCAGCATTGTTTTCAATTTGAGTAAGTTCAAATTTGAGTAGCATGATCATTCGTTTTGCTTGTCAATGTGATCTGAATGCTAGTGATCATCAATTAAAGGAGTTATATAATGAAGAGAAGTTCTGCAATTTTGGTGCAGAAATTTTCATTTTCGCTGCTTGTCAATGTGATCTTGAATGCTAGTTTTGCTTTCATATCAGCAATTTACGTTCCAGTTCAGTGCTTATTGAAGGATAAGTGTGTTTATTGTCTATAATCAATTCGGAAGCTCGAATTGAACAAAATTAGTTACAGTTGTGCTTTATAATAGTTAGAACTTTGATTCTGAACTATCATATGCGAAAACGAATTTTCATTGCTAGTCGTATGTGAGGACAAAGTTTTTATACGCAAAGTATTAGTTTGATAGGATCCGAACTTTTAATTCGTAATATGCATCCTCCCTTTCCTGGCTCAAACGTACTCACTTACTGTTGTGGCTGGAAATCAGGGATGAATGACCTGTCATCTTAGTTGATTATAAACTATTATAGCCCCTATCAAATTTTTTACCAATTTGTGTTTATGGACTATGAATAGAGTGAAAAGGGAGAAAAAGGATTGTTTACGATATAGTTTGTTGATTTTTATCAAGGCTCGATTAATTCGTATGCTTTCGTTATGCGTATTTGTGTTTTGTGAACGAAAATCTTTGTGATGCTATGTGATGAGAAAACAAGAGAGTGATAATTTTAATTTGAAAATCATGATCTAATGCATTCCTAACTTGTGAAAATATGATTGGAAGTAATTTTCCTATAATGTGGATTGTACTTTAAATTGATTTTGTTGGCTTAAAGTATTTTGAATTATATTAGATATTGTCAGTAGGATCTCATAAGTGTTACATCCATGTAATGTTTGTGGTGCTAGCTTATGAGGAAATGAGAAGTAATGGTTTTGGTTTGAATATCATGACATCTAATGCAATTCTGTTTCTTGATCAAGGATATCTAACCTATTCAGAATTGATGGTGGCGGTTATCATTTTATCAAAAATTCATTTTTGTGTTCAATTGGTCGATGATCATTAAGTTTTTACACTTTTAAAGCCTCTACTTCATGAACAGTGTTTTTCAAGTTTTTATTTTCTTGTACAGTAAATGAGTAACGGCCTTTGGTTTACGCTTCTTCCCCTCTTTCCTCCTCACTAGTGGTCACCACTCAATTTTGTGCCCTTTTACGTCTACAGAAATTGTTCATTCTACAGACACTCAAACTATATTTTCTCTCTTATCCACCATTAGAAGCTCAGGTTCTTGAAAGCATGGAAGCCTGAATGTTAGTTGCTGGTGTGAATTTGCCAACATTGTTTTTGAATTTTTTGCTTGTATAATTATCTATTGTTTTTCACTTGTTTCAATCGCTATAGGAACCCAATTAATCTGCTTCATGAATTGTTTGCTGTTTTTTTTTTTTATTATTCAAATTGACTAGCGGTTTATGAATTCGTTTCTGAAACTAAGGACTCAAATTAGGATTTTTATTCATCTGTGCCTTTTCAATTCTTCGCTTCTCTAGTTTAGAGCCCAAATTCTCTGCTTCATGAATTGTTATTATTAGAAGTGTTTGATTTTTGCTTTTTGAATTTTTTTGCTTGTAGTTGTATTATAGTGGCCTGTTTTTCCAATCTCACAGCTTTAATGCGGCCATCAAAATGGTTTATATGATTTCTTGACATAGTATAAGTGTATAACCCCCTCCCCCTTATTGCAATTTGCAACTTTTCTCTCGTTCTCAATTTTTCTCTGATTCTAGTGTGTATTTTATCGATCTGTTTAGCCTTTTTGCTTCCATTTTGCTATCTCGTTAATTAATTGGTTTCATCTCTTTGTAGAGATTGTATTTATTTTTAAAAAACCTAATAGTTCCCGGCTTTTTTCTTTGATAGATGGCATTTAGAGGTCGAGGTCGTGGAAGAGGTTTCGGTGGAAGTGACTACAAGTTTGCAAAGCAAGAGCCTTTCGTACTTTATCCTGTGAGTCAATTGACCTGATTTATTATCTTTCTGTCTCTTTTGACACAACAGAATCTTGATTTTCATGGATATCACTTCTGCCGGGTGCTTTCTTTGCAGAAAGGCAGAATCTTTTTCTTTAAAAATTTAATCACTTAAGCCCGCTGTAACCTTCTTGAAACTGCCCTCTCTTTGTGTAATTAGTAATGTGAATTTGCTCGACAGAAATGGCTCACATAAGATTTTAACTCGTGTGCGTATAGTCATATAGCTTTAAATGGTTGAAAGAACTTGCTGGTTTTGGTTAAGCTCATTATGCGCGTGACTACATTCTACGTACCCCTAAGTTTTCTGTACGTGTGTGTTGGGAGGGGGTGCTGCCGAGAGAAGCATTTTTTTTGTGCTAGTCAGTTGTTTGACTTATTTACCTGTGTTGATATCTTTTTCTCTATCCCCCTTGTTTCTAACATTAATATGTTCTGTTAGAATGTTTGATATCTCTCAACATATATTACTCACCGGAGCCTTTTGATAGATGATGTGCTTGGTCTTTTGGGTTACAGGATATTGAGCTACCTGATAGAAACAACGTTCCTGAAGAGAAGGAATTAGCAGTACATAATCATAGGTTGCGGAATTTCTATCGCACCTCACCCTACAACCTTGGAGAAACAGCCTCAGGTAGTAATTAGTTTGCTGCATTTTTTTTCTTTGGTGCTTGTGTTTCTAATTTTAAAGTGTACAACTTCAATGAGATCGAAGCGTCTGAGAGTATGTATCTGCACATTTTGACTTAAGTACTATAACCTGAAAACATATATAAGACCACAAAACACTATGATGGGGATTTAGATAATTTCACTTCTGCTGTTAACAGGCATAATTCCTATCCTCCCTCTTTGCTCTCTTTTCATTTGTGTATTATGTCTCTTGAGAGCTATTGGGGGTTTAAGGTAGATAAAAAGTTAAAATCATTGACTGAAACTTTGTATCTTTTACTCCTTTCATTCCAAAAGATGGTCACAATTTCAAATATCACTTAATATGATAGTTGCTTCTTGCTCACATACATGATAAGACATCAGTGTTAAATACAAGAATTTTAGAGAACATTGTTTTCCCCCTTTATAGTCCATATACACTTTGAAGAATCCATGATGATTGCTAAAATGGACTAGTTTTGGTCTGTTCAGTCATCTAGTGCAGATATATTAAGAGTGATTATAATTGATGGAAGTATTAATGGTGTTCAATTTATTTTACATTAGGACACCTTCTAGGCTTCAGCGTCATCTTTAAGGAGTTTTTAAGCTGTTTGTACATATGAATGATGTAAATGAATTCAGATAATTAATTCCAACTTAGCTTGTTGCTATAATTGAACGAGTAAATTGTTAGCTTTGGATGAGTGGATTAATCCAAGAATTTTAGGAAGTCCCGCCTTGTTTGACCATGTTTGTGGTTGCTGTGTCTTTCAAGGCCAAGTTGTAGATAAGTTTACCTGGTTTTCTGTGTTTGTATATCTTCCTTTTGTCGTCCAATGTCGTGATAGTTGGTAGTCATTACTCATTCATGCACACAATCAGTTGTTGAAGCTTCAGTGTCATCAAAATTAACCCTCAATAATCCTTAATCTAAGCAGTAGTATTTAATCTCATCCATCTATCAGGACTTCCATTCGAACAATATATCATTAATCCTTGCTATTCTACAGTGCAGTACATGGTTGATCCTCATGTGATGTAAACATTGTGATCACTTTTGAGGCAACTAGTTAGTCGGGTTTCAATGTGAGGTTTTGTCATTTGGTTAATGCTTTTAGATGAGAAAACCTTTCATCTTTTGAAATAAAAGGGATCACAATTACAAAAGCTTGATTTAAATTTGATTGTGCATTTATGCCTATTTGTTGGATGAAGAATCGTAATTACTTTGTGGGTTGTCATCTCAGAAGAAGATACGGTGGATATTGAGAGGTACTCTGATAAGGCCAAGGCTAAACTTACTGACTATATAAAACTTGAACATGGCTATTTTCCTGAAGAACTTCTTGAAGGTTAGTGAACACCTTTTGTTGAAAAGGAAAATAACTTAGTTTATTACTCTCAAGGTTGGTTGACAAGTTACTTTACAGGCACAAGCCGCACAACATGCAGGGAGAAGAAAGTGCAATGGAATCCAGAAAGAGGTACTTTATTCTCTTTCACTATCACCAAGGATGTTTTAAAAGGTGCTAACCTCCTGGTTTTGCAATATGCCACTATGGAAAGGGTCTTGTGCTGTTCGTTTCTCAATAGTTGGGGCCTCTTCGATACTTTGTTTCACATTTTTATCTGCTGTGTTAAGAGACTTAAGACTGTTAATCGGTTGATCTCCTCCCTCTTCTGAACAAGACGGATGAAAAATTCAAGATGGAGGTACGGGGGTAACATGTATTGCGTGTTGCCAAGGTGTAGCGTTGCTTACTTGCATCAGCCCATGCCTAGCCATATCCACTGCACGAATTATTTGGTCGTCATTTGCTAAGGCGTATTGTTCCAGCTGATATAGACCTGTGTGGTTTCCAGTTATCAGTCCCATTTTATCAGATCTATATATGTTGGTAATTGTGATTTTTCTGTGGCAGACCTTGAAAAGCTGGATTTCCTGGAGGATCTGGAGAAGCTTCAAGTAAGTTTCTAAAGACTGTTACTTTGTCTATATCATCCTTTGGAAAAGCTGCAGACAGCTCAGAAAAATCAATTTTGTTCTGCTTATAGTTTATAGGTATTCTTAGTTTAAGATATCTGAGCTTTAGAAGTTCAAAAGTCAAGTGCGCACTGATAATTTACTGCTGTTAAATCCCCTTCTTGTGTTGTACTAATTGATAAGTACATCTTGATTCTTTCAAATGCGTAGAGTAATGAAGACAAAAAGGCAAGAAAGAGAAAGAAGGTGAAGATGACGAACAAGAAGATGAGGATGTAGAGGAGGAAGATGAACAGATTGCTCAGGAGAAAAAGGAGAAGAAGCTGAGGCGACTGGCCAAGGAGAAGCTGAGGAAGAAAGGATACATTAAAATGCTCAATCGAGAAGCTGGAGCGAATGGGGACGCTGTGTATGCCACATCAGACGAGGCTGAAGATTCTTCGTCCGTTAGTTCGGGCTGAGGATTCCATTTCATTATCATCACTGTGTGTCCTATTTCAGTCTTACTTGAATAATGATCTATAAGGTAACATGAAAAAGGAAGGTAACACAAGTTGTAGACCTTATATCACTTTCAGAATTCTAGATGTAGAAGTAAACGTTGTTACTGTTGTAGTTGCTGTTACTATTTTGAGCTGTATAAACGCAACAAAACTTTCTTCATAACTAAAACACACAGAAGTAAAAGTTGTTACTGTTGTAGATGGATTTGTAGTTCCACCAGCAGTTGTTCAGGAAAGTCAGAGGTAGCCCCTCTCTAGTGGAGGTCTACCTGTTGCCTGTTGGTCTCTTTGAATTGAATTCTTCGTTGGCAGTCTTCCCCTCCTTACAACTTTGGGTTCTGGTTCATTATCATCACTGTGTAGTGTGTGTCCATAGGTTCTCGAAATTTTTCATAGCCAATTGGTGTATCGTATGTGCCTGGTAAGAAAACCAAGATTCAATAAATGGCATCCAAGAATGGTTTGGATGTTATGAATGTGTTCTTGTTAATTTAGGATAGATGCACCATAGATTGGACTAACTAAAAGACATAAAATAAATGGCATACAAGAATTATAATCAATTTTCATTTTTTAGGATGTCTGACATATGCCTTTATTTCCTGCATACAAGAATTAAAAATTACGATCAAGAGCCTATATTATTATTTAATATAAATATGATCTCGAGAACTTTGACAACCTCTTTACCTCCTCGATCTCCAGTTTTCAACTTTATATATGTTACTGATCTTATAGCAATGCAGGAAATTTTCAATAACTCATCACACTCTCTAGTTCTCACGTCTGTTATAAAAAAGTGTATAAAAAGTAATACATTAAGCACAATTATCATTTCTGTAATTTGGAAAGCAATTAGCAAAGGTAACAAGTTTAAAGTAAGCAAGTGTCACTACTTTAAACTGTCCTCCAAACTTGGTATTAGAGGCCTTTGTTAGTTTGTGATAAAAATAGAGAAGGGAAACTTAATGAAGAAAACATACCACTTAAATCTACCAATTGCGAGTGCATTTTCTGTTAGGATGAGAATATGTCAGATTCTGTGATAATTCACTGCAACATAGGTAAAAGAAGGAAAATTACAGTTGTTCATCATCTATATTTTGATTCAGCCTATATGCCAGAAGGGGGATCACATAGCTAATCATTACTGATGGAAAGCACAAAAGAACCATAAGCTTACTCTGTAGTAGAATTTCGTATACGTAGGTGGTGGTGGTTTAGGGAAAAGGAAGGAAAAGACTAGAGATGTAATTTCAACTTTTTTTTGACGATTTTAAGTATTTTTGGGACGATGAATAGAGCTCATCTCAAGTTTAACGAAGCTATTGCGATAACCAAGGAAAAAATCTTCTGCCAACACTGTTCTAATGTTTCCCTTGCTATCAATGATTTGAAACTTTGCTCCAGCTGCCATCCAAAGAGGATTCAAATCTGATATAGGACTAGCAGTGCATATATTCCCACCTACAGATGCAACATTTCTAATCTGAGTTCCAGCAAACCACTTTATTTGCTCAACGAAAGCAGTACAGGTTGATATTTCATGAGTAGCACGCTCTACAGAAACTCCCCTCAAAACACTTAGAAGCTCAGACATTCGCACAGCAGCTCCTATGTCCAATCCATCATCTTTCACATTTAAAATATTTAACTCAGGTACCTGTGCAACTGATACAAGAGCTTTATACTGCATTCTCTTCAACCTCATTTCAATTCCAACCTCAGTGTTACCAATCACCAACCTTGCATCTGGATATTTGGATTTTGACTCAAGGAGAAGTTGAAGTGACAAAGGTCTGTACCACTTAAGTCCATTAAATCCACTCAAACTCAAAAAAGAAGATCTCCTTAGCAATAGTTCAGGAGGAAAAATAAGCTCTCGATCATTGTATTTGCTACATCAACATCACTGTAAGAAAGCTGTTTTGTACCTTTCACTGCAAGCCCCGCTTTCCTTCATATCGCCAGTGTTCCCATCAGACTTTTGACCACATGAGCAGGGTTTACCAGTTGAAGGACAAATAAACTCGTTGCCTTGTTGGCTTGCCGAGTTACCAACTGTGTATATCATGTCATCAGTTTTAGCAAAAACTCTAAAGGCATCGATAATTGGCCTATAACCTGTGCAGCGACACAAGTTCCCTGCCAGCCTTCAATTTGCTGCTCAATTGGAGGAGTTTGACTAGACCTTAGTAAAGCATACATGGACATGACAAATCCAGGAGTACAAAATCCACACTGTGAGCCATGTGAGCTTGCTAACAATTCCTTCAAAGATAACATAAGTTAATTAATAGGGACTGATGATTAATCAAACCGTTCTGCTTTACGTTAAAATTTGAGAGGAAGATATATGCACTTGATTGTGAAACATCAAAAGGAAAAATCCAGAAAGAAGAAAAACAAAAACTACAACTTATGCTTGGGAGCATAAAGTTTGACTTCCCTCCCCCCCCCCCCCCAAAACAAATTCCCAGTTCCCACTATCGCAAAAGAATAAAGGGGATAAACAACCAGCTTACTTTAACGTATGTTCTCAATGAATATAGAACACACACAGTATAGCTTGGCTGCCATTTAAATATATCATACTGTTCATCTTCACCAAAAGTAGAACCCAGGATGAAGAGCAGTTCATCTTCTAGCTACTCATCCAGAGCCTGTATTATAATTGATCCAGATAATCGTAAGAAACCAGAAATAATAGGGTTAACTCACCATGACACAAGACAGAATTACCCAGTATCCATTGGAACTGTAGGATTCCCGAGTCTTGTTCCTATGTCTGCTAAATTAAACGCCAGTTTCTCTAGCATGTTAACACCTTGCACACCTTGTGCTTCAAAATATTCTAACAAATATAAGGAGCATTCCCATGCTTATTCTCGAGTTTAACCATAATATCAGCTACAGCTACACTATCGGAGAACATGAGTTATAGTCCAATGAGAGAGAGTGGAAGCAGCAAGATCAGGGAACTATTGTTCCGCAATAACATGACAGCACCAACAATTTCAGGTGTGGAGCACAAGAACTACATAGTGCTTCAAGACCTCCAACAATGACACCACTAGTGTAGATCAAAATCAGTTGAGAGTAACACTCCAAAAGCAACTTCTCCACAAGAAACTCTTATATTAGAGAGCACAAGCTAAACAGCTGAACAACCCTAAACCTATGCTGCGAGGCAAAGAGCACAGACTTTGTTCATTCCCAATTAGGGTTTCAAGTCAATCTCATAAGGAATTTTCTGTAGCTCGCCTTCTTAATCTAACACATGTAATAAGTACAAGTAGTAAAACTTTATCCTCTGAAATATGTAGGCAGAAAAGGATTATTAATAAGCCACCAATTGGTACTGAAATTTCAGGGAAAGTCAAGAAAGCTAGATCAGTGATTAAGTGGGAACAACATACACAGATGCCTAAGCCTTTTCCAACAGTTGTAGTTTGAACTGGAAATCCTTGGCTCAAAAATGGTTCTCAAGTATTAACAAAGTGTTCATAAATGTTACTATCAGCTATGCCAAAGAAAAAAGAAAAACAGGTGAGCATTACCCCAAGGTAGTTACCAGAGAACATACAATAGCACCGAGCAGCTGAGGTTGAGTTTAAATCACAGGGAATCTGAGTTCATAAAACTTATGTCAGAAGGATATACCATACAATGTATGACATGACCCAAAATGACTAAAACATAAAAGTAAGGACAGACCTCAGCAGTTTTGCATGGACAGCATCTTTGCCTCGATTTTTTCTGCAGCTTCAGCCATCCCCTTGGCATTTTTTTCTTGTATCATGGTAGCAAAGGTTATATAACCTGACTGACAGTTTTTTTTTTGCACACTTCCCAAAAATAACTCACTCATTTTATCAGCATTATCTCAAAGGGCAAGCCAGTCAGCTCTGCCTTCCTAAAATCCCAAGCATCTTTAATTTGTGCGTAGGTTTGGCATCTTAAATTCATACCAATGTTGTTTGTGAAGCAGTCCAAATATCTAGTAGAATGTCTTTGTTAGACAGGATATGTCAAAAAAAATTAGGTAGCATGATAATTAGGTAGTCCATAAAGAATAGTAACCAAACAATAAAATTGATGTAAACCATGAACCAATCACGAGAACTAAATGGGTAAAAACTAATCCAAGAAACAAGAGAAGGAAAGATGGTTGTAACAGCGCAAAAGCATATCAGCAACCAAAGAAGAAACAGATACTAGGCAACATTCAAGAATAAGGATGAGCATCACTTTCAAGTTTCAAACTCTTCATGGAATGCCTATGATTAGACATTAAGAACAAGACTGTTGGTCCAAGAAAAGCACTCTCCAGGCCAATCAATTGTGAAGGAAAAAAAAATCACATATTCACCATATTACATTAACAGAGTCCAATCTCAACGGGTCTTGGATATATAAAAATGCATAATATCAAAAAAGTTCAAACAAATATAGTATAATTAGATGATAATTCAATGTCTTCATAAAAATGAAGGTGCGCCTTCAAAATAGTTTGGACCAGCAAGTCTAGAATGCTATATCAGGAATACTCATGCATCAGTCTTCTTCAGTTGCCTTTGTTGTCCTCTTCAGAAGTATCAGACAAGATCCTCGGTCAACTAGCTGCACAAGGCAAAGATCCCACGTAAGAAAATATAAAGTCATCATTAACACAGATATAATCAACCGGAGTTAGCAATGTGCGAAACCATAAGAGAATACATATCTCGTACATTGATCACAACGATCTGGATTTGTTGGCTTTAGACGCTTCAATGAGGCAAAGCATGGAGAATATATGAAGGCAGTACCCACCAAAAGAATATCTTCCTTAGAAGCTCAGCAATCTTTTCACAGTACCATTAAAAAGATGGAATGCAAAGATGGATGATTCCACGTCAATGAAAACAACCGGTTCCTCAGACGGATGATTATGATATATGGAAAATATGTTCTCTCGCAACTTGACGAAAAAATTTCTCAACAAGTGGTTGGCATACAGAAGTACCCGATTTCTTGAATATAAGCTGCGGGATCCAAGGATCAGAATCTGTTGATCTTCCATCGTGTTTCCAAATCCATAGGTTCGGAAACTTACGGTTGGAAAGATAAAGACATCCTTGAGAGACATCCAATTGTGATTCAACAAAGCCCCTTTTGATACAAAGGCAGGCGTATAGAGTAAAGGCTTACTTCGTCCCTCGAATGGAATTGAACTGCCACAACATGTCTCTTGTTCGTCATGAAATATAAGGTGCTATCCAGAAACACAGCACCAGACACATTCCATCTTTCTAAATAGACTTCCTTTCAAGCGGGAACTCTGACGCAGACCATTGATGCTTGTTAGAAGAATAAATCTCAACCAATACCATGCTTTTCTCTGTTCTTGTGTCCTTGGAAAAACTAATGACACTAAATTACATTCAGTAGAAAAGAGACAATCTGAAAAATTAATGATGGTTGCTAGCTCAGTGGGTTGATATCTGGAAAGTTGAGAAGGAGACTTAGGTAGGACAAAAACTTCATTGGTGGCAGGATTGTATACATTATAATTATGAGAATCGACGATGCTAAGCATCAAGCCACGGTGCATGTTCCATAACCTGTATTTTTTGGCATTTGAGATCCAGCCGCCAAATTTTATAGTTAAGTTACCCAGCAACAATCCACTAGCATTACCATTATGATAATCTCCATGGGTATTTTGATGGTCAGTCATCTCTAGGGTAGCACTTTCGGTTTGATCATCCTTTGACCACTTTGTAATCTTGTAGTCACCAAGGGATAAATAACCCAAATCGAACTCTCGCTTTACATCATTCTCATTATCATAACCAAAATCACCAGGAGTACGCATAATTTCGAATAAAATGCCACAAGGAGGAAGCTCTAATCCCTTCTGGGTGTCGAAAATGTGCAAGACATGCGAGTGCCATGTCTTGGATACACATTTGCATATATGAAGAGACTTAATAGGCAGTTTCAACATAATCTGAATCCAAATTTCATCTGGTAGCTCAGGCAATTTACTACGACTAATAGCCTTACATTTTGACATCCATCTTTCTTGTTTATTCAGACAATCCATATGTGAAAAATTATGATTCGCAAAACAGAACTAAACAAGCTTCCACAATTCGGCAAATTAATGTAGATAATTACTCAAGTAATAAATATCTACAAGCAAAGAAACACACAATTTGCTAAATAGATTAAAAGTTGCAAACTTTATTGAATTTTACCCTAAGAAATCAATCTAAAACCTCAGCTTTATTACTTCAACCATATAAACAGCCTAAAGTATGGATTTTGTTGAATTCGTATCCAAATAGTTACAGAAAATATTAAAATATTAAAGCATAACTGTGTAATTAGCTTAAATAACCTTGGATTTAATGGAATTGTCCAGGAAATTCTTCAATTTCTTTCTCGAAAGGTAAATTTGAGTGGATGAATATGAATAACCCGTAATCTATAATCTCTAATCTATAATTTGTAATCTGTGATCTGTAATTTGCAGAGAGATGAAGTTTAGGTTATGGGCAACAATGGCTCCAAGCTTATTGTAGAAGAAGGAGAGAGAAGATGATGGGCGGTGGGTGTGGGTTTGCCGTGGAAACTTAAGGAAATTTGCCTTCTTTTCTTTTCTTTTTTTTGTTATTTTTTTGTAATTGTTAAATAATTCATAATAATCATAGTAATTCACTATGTTTTAGGGTCTGTTCTCTTCAGCATAAAACAGCTGAACTGATCTGAACTGAACTTATCAGAGCTGAACTAAACTGAACTGAACTGAACTGAATTGAATTAAATTAAATTAAACTGAAATAAACTGAATGTAATAAATATATAAATAATATTTTAAACAATTATAATATGAATATTAAATAATAATTATAATGATAAGTAATAATAATGAATAATAATAATATATTGGATATTTTAAATGATAGTTATAAATAATAATATTAATAATCAATAAATTAATAATAATAATAATTAATGATAATAATGATAATTAATAATATTATTTTATACTATTTGTATTAATATATTAATACTTGATGATGATATATAAACAATAATATCTAATAAGTAAATTAATATTACTATTTTAATAATTAAATTTAATAATATAAAAATATTTAGTAATAAAAATAATGATTGGGTTGGACCGCAAAATTACATCATAAACCATCTTGACGCGATTTGATTGGTTTATGGGCTAAAAAAAAGTGGGTTTATTTGTGCTTAGACCTAAACCATGTTCCTCCTAATAATAATAGTAATAATAATGAGTAAAGCTATAATAAACATAATAATATATAGAAACAACAACAACAACAATAATAATAATAATAATACTTAAATAGTAATGATATATATTTAAATAATAATAATAATAAGAGTAATTAGTAAAATAAATATTAACCAACATAATAATAATATTTAACAAAATGGTTATAAAAGAATGGAGCTGAACTGAACTGAACTGATCTGAACTGATTGAACTGAACTGAACTGAACTGAACTGAAAATAAGCTGGGGAAAACAGGCCCTTAGTTTAGTTTCTTGTAAAAAAAAGTAAGTTCGTAATATTTATTTAGATATATATATTCCGTTTTTTGGATTGAGAGAAATTTAACTGAACTAAATTAAACTAAAGTAAACTAAACTGAGCTGAACTTGATATTGATATGATACATTTAGTAAACTTGTAGTTCACTAAATATTTTTTTTTTAAAAAAGGATCCCTCAATTTGTGATATGATTCACTAAATATAAGATATGATTCACTCAATATGTGACAAAATTCAACAACTTTTTGATATGATTCCATCAACTTGTGATATGATAATATTGTGATTTAAGGTAACTAATAAGTAACACCTTAAGTATTTTAACTCATATCACTCATATTAAACTCATATGAAAAATAAGAATTAACAATTAATTACTAATAAGTAACAATTAGTAGCTAACAAGTAATAATTAGCTGCTAATACGTAACAATTAGTAGCTAATAAGTAACAATTTTATTTTTTGATCCATATGAGCCACGAAGGCGGTACAAATTACAAAGAATGGGAGGAGAGATTCGAACCTGTGACCTATCGTTCACAGTTGCTCAATCTTAACCACTAGGCCAAGACATCCTTGGTAATAAGTAACAATTAGTTGCTAATACGTAACAATTAGTTGATAGGAAGTGTTTCATGTCGTTGTAAAGGTAACTAATCACTACAAAAAAAAGCTTATATAGCGACGGATTTTTTGAGACGGATATATATCCCTTTCTAATTTAGAGACGGAATATTGATAATCCGTCTCTAAATTTATTTAGAGACAGATTTTTTAAATCCGTCTCTAAATTAGAGACGGATTTTTAAATCCGTTCCTAAATTAGAGACGGATTTTTAAATCGGTCTCTACTTTAGGGATAGATTTCAAAAATCCGTCCCTAAAGTTAGAGACGGATTTTAAAAATCCGTCTTGAAATAAATTTAGAGACGGATTTTGAAAATTCGTCTCTAACTTAGGGACGGATTATCGACGGATATTGATAATCCGTCCCTAAAGTTAGAGACGGATTTAAAAATCCGTCTCTAAAGTTAGAGACGGATTTAAAAAATCCGTCTCTAAAGTTAGAGACGGATTTAAAAAATCCGTCTCTAAATTTACATACGATATTTTATTGCACGTATTTAATTTGAGACGGATTTTCAAAATCCGTCTCTAATTTAGGACGGATTTTAGAATCCGTCTCTAAATTTAGAGACGGATTCTAAAAATCCGTTTCTAAATTCAAATATGAATATTTTATTGCGCTTCTTTAATTTAGGGACGGATTTTAAAAATCCGTCTCTAAGTTAGAGACGGATCTTAGAAATCCGTCTCTAATTTAGAGACGGGTTTTAAAATCCGTCTCTAATTTAGGGACGGATTTGAAAATCCGTCTCTAAATTAGGGACGGATTTTTGAATCCGTCTCTAATATTTCTTCTCATATTACCAATATTATGTAGAGAAGTATACAAGTTGTATATGGTGTAGTTGTTGGAGCTTCTTCTCGTTTCTTTGAGTTACAAGTTCGATTCCTTCGAACAGCGATCTTGCGACTGTGGAGTCTTCTTATCCTTTCCCTTGTAGAGCTGAACCGGGTTTACTTAAGGGATATTCCTAAATGGTAATGAGATCAACTTGAACTAGGTAGGTAATAATAGGTGATTAAATATAATCATGATAATATTAGGAACTATCGTGTTGTAATTTCGTTTATATATTTTTTATATTTTCAGCGAATTTAGAGACGGATTTTCGAAATCCGTCTCTAAGCTTAGAGACGGATTTTTAAAATCCGCCTCTAAGCTTAGAGACGGATTTTTAAAATCCGTCTCTAAGCTTAGAGACGGATTTCAAAAATCCGTCTCTAAACTTTAGAGACGGGTTTTTAAAATCCGTCTCTAACTCGAATTAGCGACAAGGGTTTTAGAGAGGGACAATATCCGTCTCTAAATCCGTCTCTAAGCCTATATAGCGACGGATTTGACCTATTTAGGGACGGATTTTGTCCGTCTCTAAATGGACTTTTTTTTGTAGTGAATGCATATCCGTAACAACCATACAATTTCCTATCATAACTCATATCAGAATGGGGTGAAATTGTATCCATCATTAATTGAATCATATTAGAACATCATTCAATCATATATATTATGTTCTTACTTATTTTGAACATTTATAATAAGATACATAAATAAATATAAAAAATAATCGCATAAATATTACTACATTACTTTATTCACTTTATTCCAATATAACCGAAACGAAATATGGTATGTTAAGTCGTGAAATACATGACTATGATATTCACTTTATATATGTTATATATGTATGGATTATTTAGCTAGACTAATACAAAAATATTCAACCAACATTCCATGGTATTATATATTTATTAATGCTTATAAATAACCTTTTGTATGTTTTTTTTTTCATTTATCACAATTCTTCTATATCAATTTAAAAGTGACTACTACCGAATGAACGAGTTTGGATGTCATTATTATCGAATTAACGAGTTTAAATGTGACTATTATCGAATGAACGAGTTTAGATGTGACTATTATCGACTGAACGAGTTTAAATTTCACTATTATCGATTGAATTTAATGAGTTTAAATGTGACTATTATCATATGAGCATAGACACACTATAGTTGTAAATTATTCTTTAGTGCATCTTAAGTTTTTTTTATCGAATACGAGTTTACGATAACTTTTATAACTTAAAAAATGTACTACCTATATTACCCCTTCTCTATACCCAATGCATAACATGCTCCTCAAAAATAACCTTCGATTGTGTATTGAGAAGTATAAATATTTGATGATGTATAAGTACTCGGAAATTAATTGTGTGAGATGTTTAGTCTGTTTTAATCTCTTTGTGATGCCCACCATTCAATTGTCATATTCTAGAGCATTATGGTGTAGTCTTGATATTCTTCTCCGGCCTATAAGAATTCACCAAATTGTATTGTTGGCTTGGTATTAGATAACATTGTATGAAAAGGATAGAATAGCTTTTCTAGTCATAGGCATGTATTGTAAATCTTATCTATATTGAATGTCAGGTTAACCATATTAGGTTAACACATTTATTCTCCACATTTGTACATGGTATTACACCCATGCTTTCGCTTCAAACACTGCATCCACGCAGCTGCCGCCGGCGTCGACCTCCGCCTCGTCGTTGCCTCCACCGGCGCAGATCACGACTGCCACGCAACCCCCCTGCTCGTTGTTCTCACAGCCCAACCCCCCTGCTCGCTGATCAACATAACTTGAGTTGAGAGTTTGAGACACACACATGACGTGTGATGCGCAGGGCCGGCGTTTGGCATGAGCGAAGTGATCGACCGC